>NC_133120.1:149399947-149703121 GCF_033568475.1 Henckelia pumila
GGGATTGAGAGATTGGACGCCACCTCGATTGGGAGAGTCGGTGGTTAGTTAAAGATTTTATTTCCCCGAGATCCCAGAATTACGATTTATTGATATCAGATTCGATAGCCTATTCCTTGGCACATGCATTGCATTTATGCATTAACCTAGAGATTTCTAGGGATTAGAATATGCGTTTATAAATGCTAGCATGTTATGTTATGACATTCAAGATTTGAATGAGTTTATATACTTGGTATTAAAGATGAACATACTATCATGTTTTACCTCCTATTACATGATTGAAGATTTATGATTCCTTTGGCATATAGATATCATATGTTTAACTGATGTATATGCATGTTGTTCATACTGAGATTTATTTTTACCGGAGTTATCCGGCTGTTGCTTTGTTTGTATGTGTGCATTGCATCAGGTTTGGGGCATGAGCGAGTCAGATGTGACTTGGATAGCTCAAGATTGAGAAAGATTAGCATGTGGTGACTTCGGGCTAAGAATAGATTGCTGTCAAATGCATGTTAGAAGGTGTTGATTTAGTTTGAGCTTAGAAAACTTAGAATTGAGTTTATTGTATTGCACCTTAGAAACATGTATGTGATTATTGTTATGTCTAGATATGCATGTGTTTATGCTTCGAACATATTGAGATTATGTATGCAATTTTTTCAGGCTTGAAGTAGCCCTAGCAACTTTGATCTTTGTTGTAGCCTTTGATAATTTTTGTAAATTTCTACACCGACCCTTCTTGGTATAATGAGCATAACTGTTTACTGAAAACTCCAATTAGGGTGCGGTTTGCGGCATTGGAAAGCTAAGACAAAGATCTACAACTGTTATGTTTATCATTTTACCAGATTCTGTACGAAACCTATGAGCGGGCGCGCCTGAAGTGGGGCACGGGCCCGCATGGGGTTCTGAAAAGAAAAAATTGGTTTGATTATTCTTTTATTATATGATTAATTGTTGATTAATCGTTTATTGCCTTAAGATGAGATTAGCAACCCGAGGTCCCCACATACTCGGTCCTAAGGCCTTCAAATTTTTGATGGTTGGCATGGAGGGTTGCCAGAAATAGTTGACCGAGGCCAGTCTACTTCCATTCGACATACTGCCTAACTTTCCTGATATGCAAAGGATCATTCAGGGTATCCGTGATGACATAATTAAGAATGATGTAGAGGTAGCGTCCCTAGAGACTAAAGCCGAGATGGGGGAGGAAGACCTACCGAATCAAGATACTAGGGCAAATCCTGATCCGAAACATTAAACCCTTGACGCAGAGGGAGGGACCGGACCTTGTAATTAAAATATTTCGGCTGTGTTGAAGTCTTGTAATTTGTGTGGGCCTTTGCGCCCAAACTTGTATGTTTCGTTTGTTATGACCATGGTCTTCAAACACTTATCTTTGCCTTTATTCTGTTCTACCATAAGTATAAAACTTTATTACAAAATTAGTGTGCACACCATTATCCATATTCATGTTCCGGCCACATTCGCGACGAGGTTCATGTCTCTTCGCTAACCCGAGAAAGGTAGCTCGGGTATCGAGCTCCATTCTCAGTCCTAATTTCGTGCTCCAGCTTAGGAGCAACTCTACACTTGGCCAGGATTATACTTCCAAAATCATGTACCCTTAGATTTAGGTGGGCATGGTAGAGACCAAGCAGCTCATCATCTAAGGCCTCGGACATTTTAATTTATATCAAGGTCGTGTACCGGGCTCAAAAGTGGTGCCCAAGTTGGGTGTTCGGGCTTCAGGCGAGGTTCATGAGTCCATGACCAAGCCAAATATGTGTGTCAAGGTCTTGCGCACTGGTTCTTAAAAGCAAGGTCAGGGACCGAGCTATAATAGGGTGTCGAGGCCTCATACACTCGGTCTTAGGATAATCAAGGTCGGGACCGAGCTATAATAGGGTGCCGATGTCTCATACACTCGGGATTAGGATAAGCAAGGTCAGAGACCGAGCTATAATAGGGAGCCGAGGATAAGCAAGGTCAGGGACCGAGCTATAATAGGGTGCTGAGGCCTCATACACTCGGGCTTAGGATCATACACTCGGGCTTAGGATAATAAAGGTCAGGGACCGAGCTATAATAGGGTGCCAAGGCCTCATACACTTGGGCTTAGGATAAGCAAGGTCTGGGACCGAGCTATAATAGGGTGCCGAGGCCTCATACACTCGTGCTTAGGATAAGCAAGGTCAGGGACAAAACTATAATAGGGTGCCGAGGTCTCATAAACTCGGGCTTAGGATAAGCAAGGTCAGGGACCGAGCTATAATAGGGTGTTGAGGCCTCTTACACTCGAGCTTAGGATAAGCAAGGTCAGGGACCAAGCTATAATAGGGTGCCGAGGCCTCATACACTTGGGCTTAGGATAAGCAAGGTGAGGGACCGAGCTATAATAGGGTGCCGAGGTCTCAAACACTCGGGCTTAGGATAAGCAAGGTCAGGGACCGAGCTATAATAGGGTGTCGAGGCCTCATACACTCGGGCTTAGGATAAGCAAGGTCAGGGACCGAGTTATAATAGGGTGTCGAGGCCTCATACACTCGGGCTTAGGATAAGCAAGGTCAGGGACCGGGCTATAATAGGGTGCCGAGGCCTCATACACTTGGGCTTAGGATAATCAAGGTCAGGGACAAAGCTATAATAGGGTGCCGAGGTTTCATACACTCCGGCTTAGGATAAGAAAGGTCAGGGATCGAGCTATAATAGGTGTCGAGGCCTCTTACACTCGGGCTTATCCTGACCTTGCTATAATAGGGTATCGAGGCCTCATACACTCGGGCTTAGAATAATTATAGGGTGCCAAGGTCTCATACACTCGGGCTTAGGATAAGCAAGGTTAGGGACCCAACTATAATATAAGAGCGTTAATGTGGCAAAAACTTGATATTTATTGATGTCCAATAATAATCATTTCTCGCAGGCTACAAAATATGCAAAATAAGCAAAAAAAAATACTTTGCATAATATTTATTTAAATTAAAAATATTCCAAGGCCTCTTCAAGACGGCCTTGGTCATCCTCCAAGTAATAAGAACCCGAAGTAGTCTTCTAAATGATCTTGAATGGTCCTTACCATTTGGGATCAAGCTTTCCTACTTCTACTGCTGGTTGGGTCTTCCTTGATACCAGGTCTACAACTTGGAAATTCCGAAGTTTCACTCGTTTGTTGTATGCTCGAGCTATACGACCTCGGTATGCTTCCATCCGGATCCGAGCCCGTTCCCTGGTTTCCTATATAATGTCCAGATCTAGTTCTCTATGCTTTTTATTGTCATCATCATATCCGAGCACCCGGGATGAGGATGCTTGTATCTACGCAGGTAACACTGCCTACGTTCCATAGACCATGCTAAAAGGAGTTTCTCCAGTAGCCATCCTAGGGGTAGTGCGATAAGCCCATAGGACGCTAGGCAATTCCTCCACCCAGTCCTTTCCCGCTCCGTATAGCCTAGTCTTCATAGCTTGCACTATAGATAGATTTTTTACTTCCTTCTGTCCATTGGCTTGAGGGTATGCAACCGAGGTAAAATACTGAATAATTTTTCATCTCTGAGCACCATGTCTGAACTTTTACTTCCCTAGAATTGCTTTCCATTATCTGAAACCAACTTGTGTGGAACCCCAAATCGGCATACGATATTTCTCCAAAAGAACCTGAGAACATCTGCCTCTGTAATCCGTGTCAACGCTTCTGCCTCAAACCATTTAGAAAATTAATCTACCGCAACAATTAAGAACTTTTTTTGCGCTAGAGAAGTTGGAAAAGGTTTCACGATGTCTAGACCCCACTAATGAAATGGGCATGAAGCCAAGATTGGCTTTAGAACAGTTGCCGGATTATTAATAGAACACCCGTGTCGTTGACAACCCTCACATTTATGGAAAAGTAAGAATGCATCCGAGGTCGTGGTTGGCCACCAATACCCTGCTAGTAGTGCTTTCCTTTTTAATGACATAGACCACAAATGTTCTCCGCAACACCCCTCATGTACTTTCTTTAGGGCATACTCCGCTTTTTCCTCTCCCAAGCATCGGAGTAAGGGTCGAGAGAAAGATCTTTTATACCGAGTACTATCAATAAGCACAAAGCGCTGAGCATGTCTCTTCATTTGTAAGGCCTGCAAACGATCACTGGGCAGCTCCCCTTTCATCATGTACCTTATTAACCCAGTCATCCACCCTTGCTCAGGCGGGGCTGATCAAGCACACTCATACCCTGAGGTAATCTCAATTTGACAGATGATCTCCCTATCTGACAGGATTGTTAAGGATGTGTCCATTTTGTCCAAGGCATCCGCTTCAATGCTCCATTCTACAAAGTGTTTGGAGAGTTCTTGTATAGCTCGAGCATACGCTATCAGTCTGTCATTCTTGATGTCATATGTACCCATGACTTGTTGAGTGGACAAATGGGAATCAGAGTGTATAACTCTATCCACCTCCATATCCTTAGCTACCCGGAGTCCTACCAGGAAGGCCTCATACTCTGCCTCATTATCGAGGTGCGAAAATCTAATTTGACTACCAATTTAACTCTTTCTCTAGTAGAGGAAATAAACATTGCCCCTACCCCGCTTCCTTTGTTGTTTGACGCCAAATCCACATACACTTTCCATACTTCATCTGCATAGCCTTGATTCATCTCTGCAATAAAATTTGATAATGTATGAGCCTTGATCGACGTCCTAGGCTGGTATGTGATATCATATTTTCCCAACTCTATTGTCCATTTGACTAGCCTACCCGAGATGTCAGGTTGAGTCATTATTTTCCCAAGGGAACTATTTGTCAATACTGTGATTGGATGCGAGAGAAAATAAGGTCTCAATCTCAGAGTTGTGGTGATCAAGGCAAATACTATCTTCTCCACCTCGGTATATCGAGCTTCTGGTCCTGATAGGGCATGACTGACATAATAGATAGGGTGCTGGTTTGCCCCGTCCTGGCTTACCAAGACAAAACTGACTGCGTGTCTGGTTGCCGATAGATATACCCATAGACGCTCTCCCGGGCTCGGCTTCACCAAGACAGGTAGGTCGGCGAAGTGCTCCTTCAGATCCGCAAAAGCCTTCTCGCATTGATCATTCCACTCAAACTTCCGTGATTTCCTCAGCACCTGGAAGAAGTGGTAGTTACAATGTTTCGAGCAAGAAATAAATCTAGACAAGGTTGTTATGCAACCCGTAAGACGTTGGACATCTCGTATAGATTTAGGTGAAACCATCTCTTGTATAGCTCTTACTTTCTCAAGATTAACTTCAATTCCTCTTTCTGTGACAATATAGCCTATGAACTTTCCACCTTTAACCCCAAAAGTACACTTGGCCGGATTCAATGTCATCCACATATACCTCAATATTTCGGCCAGCCTGTCCCCTGAATATTTTATCCATCAGCCTTTGGTATGTGGCGCCCGCATTTTTGAGGCCAAATGACATGACCACATAACAATAAGTGCCTCCAGTTGTAACAAACTCACTTTCTCCTGATCCTCCCGCGCCAGCGGCACCTGATGGTATCCCTGGTACGCATCCAAAAAACAAAGCAGCTTGAACCCCACTATAGAGTCCACCAATTGATCAATGCGAGGCAAAGGGTAACAATCTTTAGGGCATGCCTTATTCAAATCCCTAAAGTCAACACACATCCTCCACTTCCCTGGACCCTTTGACACCAAAACAACATTAAAGATCCATGTAGGGTACCGGACTTCTCTAATGTGTCCTGCTGTCATCAGAGCCTGTACTTGCTCTGCTATAATTCTGTCCTTCTCGGGCACAAAATTCCTTTTATTTTGCCTCACCACCCGAGAACCCGGAGCTACGTTCAACTTATGCTCTGCCACCTCGGGTGATATGCCTGTGAGCTCCTCGGGGCCCCAAGAAAAGACAGCCACATTCCTTTTCAGACACAAAATCAACTCTATCTTCAGTCGTGCATTGATATCAGAAGCTATCCGGGTAGCTTTCTCGGGTTCCCAGAACCAATTTTATCTCTTCATGTTCAGTCTTCAACATGGCTTGCATCTCTTTTTTCTAGATAAAATTCACATATTTCCCCCTGTGATAATACATTGACTCTCTTTCCCTTCCACTCTAGTCCGCTTAGATTTGATCTTTACTGTCTCCATGTAGCACATTCAAGACGAGGGCTGATCCCCTCTAACTTCCCCCACACGCCCTCCAACCGGATACTTTATTTTCTAATGGTAATTGGAAGCAATAGCCTTACAAGTATTCATGGCCGGCCGACCTAGTATTACATTGTAAGAGGAAGGAGCCTCAACTACTGTGAATGGTATCATCCTAGTCTGTCGTCGTTCCCCTGTACCCAAGGTAAGAGGTAGAGCAATTTGTCCCTTGGGATATACTGTATGCCTCGCAATGCCAAACAACGCTGTTTCCAAGGGTTCCAAACTATAATCACCCAATTCCATCTGTGAGAAAGGATCTTGAAATATGACATTGACTGAGCTGCCCGAGTCAACAAATACCCGAGCTACTTCATAATTGGTTACCATCGCTTGTATAACCAAAGCATCACTGTGAAGGCAGTTTACTCCATCCATGTCATGTGGTCCGATGCTAATAATAGGCATATCTTCTTGGGATCCCTTCCCCACACTCAAACTCTCCTTTCGAGCATAGGCCTTCCGAGCCCGATGAGAATCACCATATGTGGGTCCTCCTGAGATCATGTGTATTATTCCCCGGGATGGGGGCTCTTGGCGCTGGTTCGGTGCCTAAGCTACGGGCCTCTGTTCCCGACCTTGATCCGGTACCCCGCCCCGGTCAATAGTTCGGTCAGGTCTCGGGTCACGGCCTCCCCCCGGCCTTGCCCAGGGAGGATCCCTTGGCTTTCTTCCCTGATTACCCAACCTTGCTCTTTCTTACTGGGTGATTAGTTCTTTCACTTTTGGGTTATTTTGAATAGCTTTCTCGATCTCTCTATCCAACCCGTGGCAATCCGAAGTATCATTCCAATATTCTCTGTTGTTAGAACCTAATGGGGGGGATTTAGGTTCTATTGGCAACTTTAGCAATTTAAAGCGATTATGCAAATACGCAAACAGAAGACTTAAAGAAATTAAAAATAAATGCGTTAAATAAATGCGTAAAGTAAATAAAGCGATAAATGAGATAGGATATGTTTATGAAAGTTTGACGATAAATCATCTACGTCTCCCCTTCTTGCTTAAGGTTGATTAACCAAGGATTCACTAGCAATTCGAACGTCTTGGCCTTTATGGCTCCAAGGATAGCCGTACAACTCAACACGATCACTGCGCCGATACAACTCGATACACTTGGCCTTAAGGGCTCCAAGAATAGCCTCAACAATCGCACAACACACTTGGCTTCACACTCAAGTGTTTACAATGCTCTCACAACCAACTCACTAATGATTTTTACAAAAAACTCTCGATTTTTGAGCAAATATATCAAATAACTCTTGATAGAATACTTTGAATGAGAGGATATGCTTGAAGGAGATGAGAGTGAATTGGATGCTTGAAATGGCTTTGAATGGCCTCTATTTATAGTAGCAAACTCGGGCAGGTTCGTTGCGTCCGTTCTGGCCTTCGTTGCGTCCGTTCGGCGCACATTTAATTCTTCCGGTGCCAGTGCAAAACATTGCGTCCATTCGTGCCATCGTTGCATCCATTCGGCATATTCCAGCTTTGGTTGGACGAATTTTTTCCTTAAACTTTGGATCATGTTTTTGACTAAGAATGTTGTGTCCATTCATGAGGTCGTTGCATCCGTTCTTCATAGTGCAAACTGCGCGACAATCTTCAAAAATCATATCTCTTAATCTAACCGTCGGATAGATCTGAAATTCAAAAAAAACCTTTATAACATCCTAAAATTCATTGTGGAGGGTGGAGATTGGATTTGAATTCCTCAAATGATTCCAGTAATTTTCTGAAGTTGCTTCTTTATCTTTTCGCTTTATGTTTTGCGTGGTATATTTGAGAAATTCATATGTCATGATCTACCCGTTGGATTGAGCTGAGATTTGGACCGTAGCTTTTGAGCATCCTAAAATTTATTATGACTTGTGAAGATTGGATTTGGATGACTCGAAAATTCCCATCAATTTTTTCAAGATTCTGCTCCATAATTTTGCTTGCTACTTGTGAGGCCTCGATTCTAATCATCTAATTAATCGTAATCCAATTAATCAACTCAATTAAACAATAAGGATTAAGAAATCAAAAAAAAAAAATTAAAAGGAGTGCTTGCTCGATCGGTAAAATCTTACCGATCGAGCGGCCAAAAATTTCCAAGACTCTGCCGAGAAAATAAAAGGCCTCCGCTCGATCGGTAAAATCTTACCGATCGAGCGGACAAGAAATGCCCAACTCTCTGCCTCGGTACAGGGGTGCTCGCTCGATCGGTAAGATTCAACCGATCGAGCGAGATGCTCTGTACCAGAAAATAATTCTGGTTTTCTTTCAAAATTTCAAATCCCAATTCAATCAAAACACAAACCAACAATATGCATAAACTTATTCAACATGCATAATCCATACAAAGTAGTTCCAGAGTTGAACATTCATCCAAACTAATAGAACATGCTTCAATTCTAGGTTTACAATACCAAAATACATATTGAGTTTGAATTCAATGCAACTCCTAAAACCAAGGACCTCACTTCTATTCTCTCATCCACCTATCCATGATGTCTCTGGCTTGATCCTGCCCCACCTGTTTCCAAGTACACATACAAACAAAGACAACAACCGGATAATCCGGTGAGAATAATATTCCCAGTAAAATAGACTAGCATACAATATCACATAATATATCAAAACATGATATATAATCAAATTCCACATATACCTCAAGTAATTAATTCAATTGCGGAATTAAAATGATATGCATGACTTTAAAACTTCTGGATTATCATACTCAGATAATCAAAAAGAATTCTTCTTTCTTTTTTTGGTTTGGGATCCCGAGGTTAAAATATCCAACAATCACACCGAACTCCCCTTTCGAGGTGGATGAGGTATATTTTAATCCTCTAGACTCTAGGGCATTATAGTGAGTTAATCGACACTTGTAGTAAATCGTCTACCAAGGCCACTCAACTATAATCTCCAAATCGTCTAATTCAAAATGAATAATCAATCGGCTCAAAATGAATGCATATGAAATCTCGTTCATTCAATCATCAATTCAATCATAAGTTCAAATAAGCATATAAACATGCAATATGTGATTTCTTCTAGGACACTCGAATCAATCCGGATTCAAGTTAATCGTCCTATTTCATTCCAAAGTCGTCTTATACCTTCTTGTCGTTCACAAACTTCAATCTGCAAAACAACAAATCTCAATTCAATATCCATTCAAGTTCTACGATCGAAAGTAAGAAGCCGATACTATACCGGCTCAATCTTCCAAACTGATCGAAGCTGCAATCTCGCAACTCCAAGGACTTCGAATCAATCTAACATAAGAAGTCACAAGATCAATACCGACATCAAAAACTCAATCAAACTCGATACGATCCAAACATCAAAACGATATCCAAAACTCAAACTGACGGCACAACGGCTGTAAACTGATCAAACCGAAATTGCAGACAGAAGAATATAAATTTCAAATACTCAAACCAATCATCTAGCATCATTTCCAAGTCAAACCCAACACATCTCAAAAATCTAATTTTCGAAAATCATAAGAAAAATCATATCAAATCCAATCGTCGATAAATCTCCGAACCGTCTTAAATATACTATCACAGCAACTTCAAGAACATCCTCTCCGAATATCAATCAATTCTAAAGACATCCAAAAATTCAAACCTCATAGAAATAAGAGAAACTTACTTCCAAACGGAGTACTCGATGCTGTGATCGCAGATATCTACTTCAGATCAAATTCCAACGGACGGATCGAGCTAGAATCAAAATCACAAAAGCTTGGAAGCTTTTTGATCGCCTACAATGGTGAAGGAACGTTGTGGAGGGGATGATGGAGTGGTGCAAAAGACTTAGTCAAAGTCCAATATAAAACAAAGCTCAATTTTGCATTTTAGTCCCTAAAATTTCTGAAAATTGCAAAAAGGCCCCTGATTAGTAAAAACTGGATCTCGAATTCTGAAATCACTTAATATCTCAAATAACATCAATTAAGATAAAAACGGGGCGTTACAATTCTCCCCCTCTAAGAATAGATTTCGTCCTCGAAACCAAAGATATCAACTCATAAGAAAGAATAAAGAATTCAAGAATAGAATTAAGGACTCACATCAGATAAACAAATCCGAAAATCTCAGCCTCATATCAGATTTTGTCTCCCAAGTCTCTTCTTCGACTCCGTGACGACTCCACTGAACTTTCACCAACGGGATCGATTTGGTTCTGAACTATTTCTCCTTTCTGTCAAGGATCTGAATCGGTCTTTCGAAATAACTCAGAGTTTCATCAAGTTCGGCTTCGTCAGGTTGAAGAACATGAGAAGTATCGGGGTGATATTTCCTCAACATCGAGACGTGAAATACGTCGTGAATTCCAGATAAAGAAGGAGGAAGTGCTAATTTGTAGGCTAGATCGCCTATCTTCTGCAAAATCTCATATGGACCGATGAATCTCGGTGACAACTTCCCTTTCTTCCCAAATCTAATAGTACCTCTAAACGAAGAAATCTTCAAGAATACTCGATCTCCCTGATCGAAAGATAGAGGTCTGCCACAGATATTCGCATACTTCGCTTGTCGATCCTGAGCAGTCTTCATTCTCAATCGAATAATCTTCACCTGCTCAGCCATATCACGAATCATATCAAGTCCCAAGCCTGGGGACTCAGACATCTCATCCCAGTACAGAGGATATCTGCACTTCTTTCCGTACAACGCTTCGAATGGTGCCATTCCTATACTCGTCTGGAAGCTGTTGTTGTACCAAAACTCAACGAGAGGCAATGAATCTTGCCAAGTAGTGCCAAAGTCAAGCACCACTGCTCGTAACATATCCTCCAGAGTCTGAATCATCCGTTCTGATTGACCGTCGGTCTGAGGATGGTAAGCTGTACTCAAGTGCAAACGAGTACCAAGAGCCTCCTGTAGACTGTGCCAAAAATAAGAAGTAAACCGAGGATCTCGGTCTGAAACAATCGATCTCGGCACACCGTGCAATCTGGAAATCTCTATAACATACAACTCGGCAATCTGATTGTGACGATATGTCATCCGATACAGAATAAAACAAGCAGACTTCGTCAAACGATCAATCACTACCCAAATGGCATCACATCCTCGAACAGATCGGGGTAGTTTCGTGACGAAATCTATCGAGATATGATCCCACTTTCATTCCGGAATAGATAAACTGTGCAGAAGACCACCCGGCCTCTTTCTCTCGGCTTTCACCTGCTGACAGTTCAAACAACGGGATACAAACCTCGCAACGTCACTCTTCATCTTCTTCCACCAAAACTGACTCTTCAGGTCGTTATACATCTTGCGGCCTCCTGAATGAACACTGAACCGACTGCAATGTGCCTCTCGCAGAATACTCTGTCTCATCTCAACAATATCAGGCACAACAATACGATTATTCACAAATAAAACATCATCCCTGACCTGAAACTCAGACTGGTGCCCAGATCTCACTTTCTCTATCGAATTTTGAATACTCTCATCGGATTTTTGTGCTTCTCTGATCGACACAAACAACTCTGGCTCGGCCTGGAAATCACAAACTCTGATAGGACTCCTATCTGATTCAAATTCCAATCCAGAATTGCAACAGTCGCCAATCAAACGAGACACACCGATGGTCGAAAGAGATAAAGAACAAAGCTTGCGACTCAAAGCATCGGCAGCTGCATTCGACTTCCCCGGGTAATACTTAATCTCGCAGTCAAAGTCCTTCAATAAATCTAGTCATCTCCTCTGTCTCATATTCAACTCAGACTGTGAAAACAAGTATTTAAGACTCTTGTGATTCGAAAAGATCTCAAAAGACTCACCGTATAAATAGTGACGCCAGATCTTCAAGGCAAAAACAATAGCAGCGAGTTCAAGATCGTGAACTGGATAGCAAGTCTCGTGCGGTTTCAACTGCCTTGACGCATACGCTATCACATGCTTCCTCTGCATAAGAATACATCCAAGCCCAGAATAGGAAGCATCGCAATACACCGTAAAACCTCCAGAACCTGATGGAATAGAAAGTATCAGAGCACTAGTCAATCTCTTCTTCAACTCAATGAAACTGTTCTCACACTCTTCAGTCCAGACAAAAGGCACGTTCTTCTGAGTCAGCTGGGTAATCGGCTTCGCAATAGAAAAGAAAGTCTGGATAAATCGGCGATAGTAACCAGCTAAACCCATAAAACTTCAAATCTCAGGCACAGAAGTCGGCCTATGCCAGTTCATGACTGCCTAGATCTTGCTGGGTTCAACAGAAATCCCATGTCCCGAGATAATGTGACCAAGAAAAATGACTCGGTCCAACCAAACTCGCACTTTGACAGTTTGGAAAACAACTGTTCGGTTCTCAAAATCTGCAAAACAATCCTCAGATGTTTTGCATGATCAGCACGGCTCTTCGAATAGATCAGGATATCGTCAATGAAATTAATTACAAACACATCTAGAAAACGCTGAAAGATTCGGTTCATCAACCCCATAAATACCGCTGGGGCGTTAGTCAAACTGAATGGCATGACAAGAAATTCAAAGTGGCCATACCTCGTTTGAAACGCAGTTTTAGGAGCATCCTCTTCACAAACTCTCAGTTGATGATACCCAGACCTCAAATCTATCTTCGAATAGATACACAAACCCTGCAATTGGTCAAAAAGATCATCTATCCGAGGTAAAGGATACCTGTTCTTAACCGTCGCCTGGTTCAATTGGCGGTAGTCAATGCAGAGACGCATAGAGCCATCTTTCTTTCTAACAAACAGAACAGGAGCACCCCAAGGCGATACACTAGGTCAAATGTATCCCTTGGCAATCAATTCTTCCAACTGCTCCTTCAATTCCTTCAATTCAATCGGAGCCATTCTATACGGAGCTTTAGAAATCGGCTGAGTACCTGACGTCAATTCGATGCCAAATTCAATCTCACAAATAGGTGGTAAACCCGGGATCTCATCCGAGAACACATCAGGAAACTCTCTAACCACTGGTATATCAATCATCTCAGGGCTAGACTTCAAAACATCGACCGCATAAATCAAAAATCCCTCGGCTCCTTTCTGCAACAATCTAGTCATAGACAATACAGAAATCAAAGGAATTCTAGAACGAGAACCCTTACCAAAGAATCTCCACTCGTCTGACATCTCTGGTCTGAAACGGACTATCTTCTGAAAACAATCTACTGTAGCCCTGTACTTAGTCAAAACATCTATGCCAACTATGCAGTCAAAGTCAGACAAACCAAGTACAATATAGTCGAACTCGATCAAATTTCCTTCAAAACTCAATCCACAATTCCTAACAAAATTCCTCAAAACAATTCCTCCACCCAAAGGTGATGTAACAGAAACTACAGCAGGTAATGGCTCAAAAGGCAAGGCATGCATCAACACGAATTTCTCAGATAAGAAAGAGTGAGAAGCACCTGTATCTATCAAAATATTAGCAGGATAATCAAAGATCATACAATTACCTGCAATCACATCATCAGGTGTAGCCTGAGCCTGATCTTCATTCAGAGCATACACTCTCGCCTGCTGTCTAGGAGGTTGGTTCAAATTTTGGTTGCCTCCTTGACGATTCTGTTGTTGAGGTTGGAAAGGGTGAACTGCATTCAATTGCCTCTGAGGCTGAGATGACTGTCGAGAAGCATTTCCACTCTGTGCTTGTTCAGAGCCCCGTTGAGGAAAAAGTCTAGGATAATGCCCTGTCTGCTGAAAAATATAACAATTCCCAAATATTCCCCTACACTGGTCACTTGAGTGACGACCTCCACACTTGCTACAATAAGTACCAGAGGAACCTGAACCTTGGCTGTAACTGTTCTGTTTCGAGCCACCAGAACTTGAAGAACTGCTTCCCGAGTTCTTAAACTATTTTTCTTTGGGACGAAAGTAATTCTTCTTATTACCTCCACTGCTACCACCTTCAGTCCTCGGTGGTTGATTCTGGTATTGGGACGGTTGGGCCTAAAACTGCCTCTGTTGTTGCTGAGGGGCAAACTGATTCCCTCTCTGCCTTAGCAGTCCAGCCTCCGCACCCTTGGCATGATCCATTGCATCAGAAAAGTTATTCGGCCTTCCGGTATTCACAAGAACAAAGATATTAGGGTTCAGACCGTTAATAAAGTGGTCAGCTTTCGCTTCCTCATTGTCAAAAATGTGTGGAGCAAACCTCAATAGACTGTCAAATTTGGTAACATAATCTTCGATACTCAAATTTCCTTGCTTCAAATTTGCGAACTCGGCATTCTTATCCTTACGGTACGAAACTGGGAAGAATCGTTTATAAAACTCAGTCGTGAATAGAATCCAGTTGATAAGAGTACCTCTGTTCTCCCTGGCTTTCTTAGTCGAGGTCCACCATTTCTTAGCCACTCCGTGCAGCTGGTGAATAACCAATCTAATTCGCCGGTCATCGGAATAGTCGAGAGAATCAAAAAGTTGATCTATATCATCCAACCATCCCTCGCAATCCACGGGATTCTCCGTACCTTTCAAGATCGGTGGTCGGAAAGACTAAAACCTCTTCAGTAAGGTTTCCATAGGGGTAGCCGTGGCAGCCATCTGATTCTCAACCGTATCGCCCTGGTCATTCTGAGGAGTCACTACAGGTGGAGTTTCAGTCATTGCAAAAACTGGCGAAGTATTCATGTTCAATCTTCTTCGAGTACCCATCTAAAATCAAAGGAATTAGGACACAAATATCTCAATCTCAAAATTCCAGTGTCCTACAACCTCTGATCTTCTAACACAATTCAAAAGATGGAACTCGGATCCAATGAATGATTGTAGTTCATATCTCAATCAATTCATGCTTTATTCATTAAATCACATAATCATGTAATTCAAATAATTCTCAATCAATAAATCATGCTCGCATCGTATTTAATAAATCAATTAAATAACTCAAACACATGCGAGAAGTCCATACAAGCAGACTCGATCTACCCCGCTCTCTTCTAAATTCAGTCCAAGATCTTATCGCTCTGATACCACTTAATGTGAGGCCTCGATTCTAATCATCTAATTAATCGTAATCCAATTAATCAACTCAATTAAACAATAAGGATTAAGAAATAAATTTTTTTTTTAAAGGAGTGCTCGCTCGATCGGTAAAATCTTACCGATCGAGCGGCCAAAAATTTCCAAGACACTGCCGAGAAAATAAAAGGCCTCCGCTCGATCGGTAAAATCTTACCGATCGAGCGGACAAGAAATGCCCAACTCTCAGCCTCGGTACAGGGGTGCTCGCTCGATCGGTAAGATTCACCGATCGAGCGAGATGCTCTGTACCAGAAAATAATTCTGGTTTTCTTTCAAAATTTCAAATCCCAATTCAATCAAAACACAAACCAACAATATGCATAAACTTATTCAACATGCATAATCCATACAAAGTAGTTCCAGAGTTGAACATTCATCCAAACTAATAGAACATGCTTCAATTCTAGGTTTACAATACCAAAATACATATTGAGTTTGAATTCAATGCAACTCCTAAAACCAAGGGCCTCACTTCTGTTGGAAAAAACTGGCGGTCAGATCAATCACGATTGATACCCGGTGCAGCGGAAGTTTAAAATTTTTATCATGGAACAATTCCATGGTGTGGGTATCAACCATTCAACGATTAAATTATTGTGTGTGTAAAATTCAAATAACAATTAATTAAATTTTACCTTCAATCTCGAAGCGAGATTAATGGACACCAACAGAATTAATCTGCTCTTGTTGTCTCTCCCAGGAACCGATGAACTCCTTCAATCAGGTCCACGAATAGGGTTTAAATCCCTCTGATAGATTGCACTAGAAAATCTATCAGAAGTTTTCTGCGAAGAGATTAAACGAATCTGATTCGTTATTCCTGACTGCAATTAAAAATCACAGACCGGAAATTCTCTGACAGAGCAAGGAGGGGCGGCCGAATTGTGAGAGTGAAAGGGGCTAGGGTTTCGAAAATTCTGCTCTCAAAATAATGACCTGTTATATCTCATTTCTGTACTGCAATAACTTATTTATAATGCAGGCCACTAACACCTTAGGGCCCATTAGTCATAAGCTAGGGCCCGACAAGCAAAGCCCGCTCGTTCAGAAATTAATATAAAATTCATCGTGACTCCGATTGATAAACCGATTTTACCAATGTGCACAGAAACCATTTCTGCACATTTTAAAGTCAAAATAAATTTTCCTGAATCCGAATTCAGTGGTTTCCTAAAATGTCCATCCCTATGTCATTTTAGGAAATCCTACTCCCTTACTCTTATTTAAGAAGTCCAACTCCTTAGTTCATTAAATTTAACTCTTTAAATTTAACTATCTCAACGGGGATTAAAACTCCATTACACTGTGTGACCCTCAATGGTTCAGGGATACAACTAGCCGTGGGCTCACAACTCCTTGTGACTCGGAACAACAATTTCCGACTTGCCCAACGAATCATGGTAAAGCGCCTAGCAACATCGCCCCATGATTCCCTAGGTATCACTGATAGTGCCTACAAGAACCAGTAGATTTTGGTTAGCGTACAGTACGGTCCCTTCATCCATATATCCCGATCGAATCAACAACCATTGGTATATCGAGAGTCGCTCAAGATTCGATAACTATGCAATGCATCTTGAAGATCAAATTAGTGACATCGCATGTGCTACTAAGAAACCATTTCTTAAATCACATCAAGTACTCTGGCCAGAGATTTGTCACACTAATATCTCCTCAGATCGCATAGGATATCCACACTCGCAAGTATGTGGTGAATCCTTGACAACAATGCATTGACTCCTATATGTGTCGTAACTGTACCCAATCTCGACACCTGATGACCCCCATAGAGTCGGTAAACGAGTCAAAGCACAGCACTAGCATATAGAGTCTCCATGATGTTTCAAGTCGTAAGGACTAATGGTGTACAACCAAAACCGCGGACTTTATCCACTCGATAAGTGATAACCACTTGGAAAGTCCGGATAGGGTAGTTCGATTATTCATCCTATGAATATCCATTTGCATGCTTCGAACATCTCCATGTTCCCTACCAATGAAACGTGGTACTCCGCATCGCAAATGCTAGTCTCAAACTCGAGCGATCCTTATCCTTATTATCGGACGGCTCAATCGACTAGGAACGGTTTTTAGAATATACAGTGACTATAAGATGTATTTCATGATAGACATCTCCATGTTCTACCACATCTTACATACACTATAGTATATTCAAGGTCTTTATCAAAACAACAATAGTATATCACAATATAACAATATGAAGTAATATAAAGTCATTGCCATAAAAGTGTAAATAATATTAAACAAAAGATTGTTTATACAAAGAGTCATCAAAGCCCATAGCCACACAGTTGGCTCACTGGGCACCCACTCTTACAATCTCCCACTTGCCCTATAGCCAACTAGTCATACTACGTAGACCCATTGCTTTGCGATGTTTGTCAAACAATGGTCCTGGCAAGGGCTTAGTAAGCGGATCAGCGATATTGTCTGCAGAGGCCACTCGTTCGACAATGATGTCTCCTCTTTCCACAATCTCCCGGATTATGTGGTATTTCCTCAGTACGTGTTTGGATCTTTGATGAGACCTTGGTTCCTTTGCTTGAGCAACGGCACCCGTGTTGTCACAGTACACCGGGACTGGACCAACAAATTCAGGAATAACGCCCAACTCTTGGACGAACTTCCTCATCCAAACGGCCTCTTTAGCAGCAGCTGATGCTGCAATGTATTCAGCCTCAGTGGTGGAATCCGCTGTGGTGTCCTGCTTGGAACTCTTCCAAGAGACAGCACCGCCATTGAGCATGAACACAAATCCAAAGGTTGACTTCGAGTCATCCACATCACTTTGGAAGCTAGAGTCGGTATAGCCTTCCAATTTGAGATCTCGTCCTCCATTAAGAAAAGCAGTCTTCACATCCATTTGCCATATCTCATAGTCATACCATGCAGCTATGGCAATCAGGATTCTTATGGACTTGAACATTGCAACTGGTGAAAAGGTTTCATCATAGTCAACTCCTTGCCTTTGAGTATAACCTTTCGCCACCAATCGCGCCTTGTAGGTCAATACCTTACCATCAGGCCCAAGCTTTCTCTTGTAGATCCATTTACACCCTATTGGAACAATTCCATCGGGAGGATCTACTAAAGACCAAACTTGGTTTGTATGCATCGAATCCAATTCTGACTGCATAGCTTCAAGCCATAAATTCGAATCCGCATCAGAAATTGCTTCCTTGAAGTTTCTTGGATCACATCCAATGTCGGGTTCATCTTGATCCCCTTCAAGAAGAAGACCATATCGAACTGGAGGTCTAGAAGTCCTTTCGGATCTTCTAGGTGCAGGCGTGTCCAGCAATGGTTCCTGAGGTGTAGGATCGTTATTTTGTATTTCGGGTTCTTCTCGAACTTCTTCGAGTTCCATCATCTCGCCTTTCTTATCCAATAAGAACTCCTTCTCCAAGAAGGTGGCATTCCTAGAAACAAACACCTTTGTTTCAGCAGGATAATAGAAATAATATCCGATTGAATTCTTCGGATACCCTACAAAATAACATAAGCTGGATCGACTATCCAACTTATCTCCCACTGTCCGCTTCACGTAAGCAGGACATCCCCAAATCCTCAAGTACGAATACTTAGGAGCTTTGCCATTCCATAACTCGTATGGTGTTTTGTCCACTGCTTTAGTGTGGACGTTGTTCAACAACAATACCGCCGTTTCAAGCGCATAGCCCCAAAACGAAGGTGGAAGCTCAGTGAAGCTCATCATAGATCGAACCATGTCCAACAAAGTTCGATTACGACGCTCCGATACACCATTAAGCTGTGGTGTCATAGGAGGAGTCCACTGAGAGAGAATCCCATTCTCTTTCAGATAGTCCAAAAACTCGGTACTCAAGTATTCTCCACCTCGATCCGATCGAAGTGCTTTAATACTTTTACCTAGCTTGTTTTCTACTTCAGCCTTGAATTCTTTGAACTTTTCAAATGCTTCAGACTTATATTTCATTAAATATAAATACCCATACCTTGAATAATCATCAGTAAAGGTAATGAAGTAGGTGTGGCCATGTTGAGTCCCTACTCTAAATGGACCACAAACATCTGTATGGATCAAATCCAACAGATTCTGACTACGCTCAGGTTTCCCCTTAAAAGGAGATTTAGTCATTTTTCCTTTTAGGCAGGATTCACAAGTAGGTAGAGAGTTGATATCAGACATATCAAACATGCCCTCTCCCACTAGCTTGTTCATCCTTCTTGAGGAAATATGACCTAGCCTAGCATGCCAAAGGTTTGCCGGGTTTTGACTATCGATTTTCCTTTTGTTTGTTGTCGCCGGTTTATCAACATAATTCACTGGAACGTCTTTTAGTTTTAATGTATAGATCGTTTTCAAGTTGTCCATTTCCAATTAAACATTCATTCTTGTAAATATTGCAAATCTCATTCACAAAATTGCAAGAATAACCATCTCTATCAAGCATAGAAATAGAAATAATGTTTTTAATTAAATCTGGCACAAATAAAACATCTCTTAACAATAATTTAAAACCGTTCTGCAAAGTCAAACAAACATCTCCAATGGTCGTAGCTTCAACTCTGGAACCATTCCCGAGCCTCAGCTGGGTCTCACCCATTCTAAGCCTGCGACTTCTTGTCATCACCTGCAAATCATTGCAAATGTGAGATCCACATCCGGTATCCAATACCCAAGAAGTTGTATTAAGTGACATGTTTATTTCAATATAGAACATACCCTTTGCAGTTCCCAACTGCTCAAGATATTCCTTGCAGTTGCGCTTCCAATGACCCGGCTTCTTGCAGTAATGGCAAACATCCTTGGATTTTCCATTGTTTGAAGCCTTTGTCTTTTGCTTCTTCTCGGGCTCGACTTTCTTGGGTGGGGTAGAACGTTTCTTGCCCTTCATACTTGGCCCCTTCTTAGCATAAGATGAGGAGCCCACCAAGAAAGCTGGCTTATCCTTCTTAAGTGTGGATTCATATGTAACGAGCATATTGACCATCTCTTCTAGGGTGGCCTCTATCTTGTTCATATTAAAATTTATCACAAATCCATCAAATGAAGAAGGAAGAGACAGAAGCAATAAATCCACATTGAGTTCATGCTCCAACACCAAATCTAGGGTCGCCAACTTCTGTATGAGCCAAATCACTCGTACCCCATGATCACAGACCGAAGTCCCTTCACGCATGCGGCACGTCATCAACTCCTTAACAGTAGCGAACCTTTCAGCCCTCGACTGAGCCCCAAAAAGTTCCTTGAGTTGCGCATGAATGTCAGCAGCATTCACCGTGTCCTCAAATCGCCTCTGGAGTTCATCAGACATCGAGGCTTGCATATAGCATTTGGTCTTGATGTCATGGTCACACCATGCATCAAGTTTGGCCAATTCCTCCGGACTTATGTCAGCTGGTGCTTCCTTCGGAGGTGCTTTCTCTAACACGTAGAGCATTTTCTCCGAAGTTAAGACAATCTTCAACTTCCGGAACCATTCCGTATAGTTGGCGCCAGTCAACTTGTTTTGTTCGAGGATCGAGAATAATGGATTTCGCGAATTCATTGTATGAAATACTGAAAAGAAAAACAGACATATATCAATGATTGTTTAACAATTTACTAAGACATAAAATAGGCGAATTTAATTTTATGAATCTCACTCCCACTATTTTAACGATTTCACCACCCTCTAGTGAAAACGGGAAACTTTTTCCTTAGTGAGAACATGGAGTCCAATTGACAAACTTATGGTCCCGAATAATATCAGCCAACCATAATTCTCAAAAGGTAGAGCCCAATTGCTTCCAAAGCAACCCCCATGTGTTTACCTCATGTCCAATAAGGGCCCAATAATATGACGCCGTTTAAAGTGACATGTCAAGATGACCTATCAATATTAAGTTGTGATGGACGGTCGCCATGTGGATCCCCCAATAATATGAGCCGATCCCATGGGAGTTCCACCCAACTTACAACATTTGTCGATCCAATGTACAGCTTTCCGACGGACGGGCCCCCCCAATAATATGAGCCGGACCGTATCCGCGGGTAGCATCACATACATTGACCGTTGATGGAAGGTGGGAACATTTAAACAAATTTAAATTTCCTTTATTTATCTTGATATAAATTTTAAATCATATTTAAAATGAGGGATTTTTAATTATAAAAATATTTGTCTCATCATATTTAATTTATTGCATGCTTGCCGGATTCACGCAATTATGTCTAAACATGCATACAATCATAATATCAAATATTATATAGGATGATCGATTCCATTTCTAATTGACCCGTGGTTGCCAATCACGGGTCTTAGTCCAATCCTAGGTAATATGCAGTATGCAATGCAATCCTATTACATGTGCTTCCAATTTACATTTCTTCAGTCTTTATTGTCTGCTGGGCCCACCGTCTTCAAATCTTGATCTCCCACTAAATCTAATGCATTTACAATAAATAACAATGACAAGAGGGGATACATTTTTAGGGGTGGGAACGGGCTATAAACCAAGCCCACTTTTATTACATATGACATTCATATCGGGCCATAAACCAGGCCCATTAATAAAACCAACAACAATAAAAACAAAATGTAAATTCCTAACATACACCTACAAAATTGGTCATGGCAATCGATCATCCTTATCCAATAACATTTAATTCAAAATTAATTTATTGGATAACATGCAGTGGCAATTCAAATTTAAACAAGATAAAATCATATTTTATATATAAAATCTCATTTCACATATAAAATCATATTTTATCTCTATATCAAATAAAATCATATTTTATCTATAAAATCCAATATTTTATCTATAAAATCCAATTTTACAAATAAAATCATATTTTACTCAATATATCATAAGATCATATCTTATCATCAATTGTACCAAAATAATTGATTTCAAAATTCAATTTACGGATAGAATATTAAAATTTTCCAAAAATTCAAATTTATCCAAAATCAATTTTAAAATTTACGGACTCGAACAATTCGATCCGAAATCTCGTGAACCAATCAAAAACAATTTTTGATCGGACCAAAAATAAAATTTTAACATATTAAAATTAATTTTTAATAAAAATAATAATTTTTCCCGCGGGCCGCCCGGGACACTCCCGGGCCGGCCCGCACCCGGGGGCAGCCAGGCTGCCCCCTTAGGGCAGCAACAATTGCTGCCCTGGCGGCGCCTGGCGCCGCCGCTGGGCGGCGCCGTGCGCCGCCCTGGGCAGCGCCCAGCGCTGCGCTGGGCAGCGCACAGCGCTGCCCTGGGCGGCGCCGTGCGCCGCCCTGGGCGGCAACGGTCGCCGTCCTGGGCGGCGCCATGCGCCCCCTTTGGGTGGCGCCGTGCGCCGCCCGGGGCAGCAACAATTGCTGCCCCACCGGGCAGCGATCCAATCGCTGCCCGGGTTTTGCCCCGAAAAAAAAAAAAAAATTTTTTTTTATTTAAAAAATATTTATTTTGTTTTCCAAAAACCGAGATTCAAAAATTTTGTACAATCGATTAATTCAATCGTTTGATCTGAGCAACCTGGCTCTGATACCACTGTTGGAAAAAACTGGCGGTCAGATCAATCACGATTGATACCCGGTGCAGCGGAAGTTTAAAATTTTTATCATGGAACAATTCCATGGTGTGGGTATCAACCATTCAACGATTAAATTATTGTGTGTGTAAAATTCAAATAACAATTAATTAAATTTTACCTTCAATCTCGAAGCGAGATTAATGGACACCAACAGAATTAATCTGCTCTTGTTGTCTCTCCCAGGAACCGATGAACTCCTTCAATCAGGTCCACGAATAGGGTTTAAATCCCTCTGATAGATTGCACTAGAAAATCTATCAGAAGTTTTCTGCGAAGAGATTAAACGAATCTGATTCGTTATTCCTGACTACAATTAAAAATCACAGACCGGAAATTCTCTGACAGAGCAAGGAGGGGCGGCCGAATTGTGAGAGTGAAAGGGGCTAGGGTTTCGAAAATTCTGCTCTCAAAATAATGACCTGTTACATCTCATTTCTGTACTGCAATAACTTATTTATAATGCAGGCCACTAACACCTTAGGGCCCATTAGTCATAAGCTAGGGCCCGACAAGCAAAGCCCGCTCGTTCAGAAATTAATATAAAATTCATCGTGACTCCGATTGATAAACCGATTTTACCAATGTGCACAGAAACCATTTCTGCACATTTTAAAGTCAAAATAAATTTTTCTGAATCCGAATTCAGTGGTTTCCTAAAATGTCCATCCCTATGTCATTTTGGGAAATCCTACTCCCTTACTCTTATTTAAGAAGTCCAACTCCTTAGTTCATTAAATTTAACTCTTTAAATTTAACTATCTCAACGGGGATTAAAACTCCATTACACTGTGTGACCCTCAATGGTTCAGGGATACAGCTAGCCGTGGGCTCACAACTCCTTGTGACTCGGAACAACAATTTCCGACTTGCCCAACGAATCATGGTAAAGCGCCTAGCAACATCGCCCCATGATTCCCTAGGTATCACTGATAGTGCCTACAAGAACCAGTAGATTTTGGTTAGCGTACAGTACGGTCCCTTCATCCATATATCCCGATCGAATCAACAACCATTGGTATATCGAGAGTCGCTCAAGATTTGATAACTATGCAATGCATCTTGAAGATCAAATTAGTGACATCGCATGTGCTACTAAGAAACCATTTCTTAAATCACATCAAGTACTCTGGCCAGAGATTTGTCACACTAATATCTCCTCAGATCGCATAGGATATCCACACTCGCAAGTATGTGGTGAATCCTTGACAACAATGCATTGACTCCTATATGTGTCGTAACTGTACCCAATCTCGACACCTGATGACCCCCATAGAGTCGGTAAACGAGTCAAAGCACAGCACTAGCATATAGAGTCTCCATGATGTTTCAAGTCGTAAGGACTAATGGTGTACAACCAAAACCGCGGACTTTATCCACTCGATAAGTGATAACCACTTGGAAAGTCCGGATAGGGTAGTTCGATTATTCATCCTATGAATATCCATTTGCATGCTTCGAACATCTCCATGTTCCCTACCAATGAAACGTGGTACTCCGCATCGCAAATGCTAGTCTCAAACTCGAGCGATCCTTATCCTTATTATCGGACGGCTCAATCGACTAGGAACGGTTTTTAGAATATACAGTGACTATAAGATGTATTTCATGATAGACATCTCCATGTTCTACCACATCTTACATACACTATAGTATATTCAAGGTCTTTATCAAAACAACAATAGTATATCACAATATAACAATATGAAGTAATATAAAGTCATTGCCATAAAAGTGTAAATAATATTAAACAAAAGATTGTTTATACAAAGAGTCATCAAAGCCCATAGCCACACAGTTGGCTCACTGGGCACCCACTCTTACAACTTCTATTCTCTCATCCACCTATCCATGATGTCTCTGGCTTGATCCTGCCCTACCTGTTGCCAAGTACACATACAAACAAAGACAACAGCCGGATAATCCGGTGAGAATAATATTTCCAGTAAAAGAGACTAGCATACAATATCACATAATATATCAAAACATGATATATAATCAAATTCCACATATACCTCAAGTAATTCATTCAATTGCGGAATTAAAATGATATGCATGACTTTAAAACTTCTGGATTATCAGACTCAGATAAGCAAAAGAAATTCTTCTTTTTTTCTTTGGTTTGGGATCCCGAGGTTAAAATATCCAACAATCACACCGAACTCCCCTTTCGAGGTAGATGAGGTATATTTTAATCCTCTAGACTCTAGGGCATTATAATGAGTTAATCGACACTTGTAGTAAATCGCCTACCAAGGCCACTCAACTATAATCTCCAGATCGTCTAATTCAAAAAGAATAATCAATCGGATCAAAATGAATGCATATGAAATCTCATGCAATCATCAATTCAATCATAAGTTCAAATAAGCATATAAACATGCAATATGTGATTTCTTCTAGGACACTCGAATCAATCCGGATTCAAGTTAATAATCCTATTTCATTCCAAAGTCGTCTTATACCTTCTTGTCGTTCACAATCTTCAATCTATAAAACAACAAATCTCAATTCAATATACATTCAAGTTCTACGATCGAAAGTAAGAAGTCGATACTATACCGGCTCAATCTTCCAAACTGATCGAAGCTGCAATCTCGCAACTCCAAGGACTTCGAATCAATCTAACAGAAGAAGTCGCAAGATCAATATCGACATCAAAAACTCAATCAAACTCGATATGATCAAAACATCGAAACGATATCCAAAACTCAAACTGACGGCACAACGCCTGTAAACTGATCAAACCGAAATTGCAGACAGCAGAATATCAATTCCAAATACTCAAACCAATCATCTAACATCATTTCCAAGTCAAACCCAATACATCTCAAAAATCTAAGTTTCGAAAATCATAAGAAAAATCATATCAAATCCAATCGTCGATAAATATCCGAACCGTATTAGATATACTATCACAGCAACTTCAAGAACATCCTCTCCGAATATCAATCAATTCTAAAGACCTCCAAAAATTCAAACCTCGTAGAAATAAGAGAAACTTACTTCCAAACGGAGCACTCGATGCTGTGATCGCAGATATCTACTTCAGATCAAATTCCAACCGACGGATCGAGCTAGAATCGAAATCACAAAAGCTTGGAAGATTTTTGATCGCCTACAATGGTGAAGGAACGTTGTGGAGGGGATGATGGAGTGGTGCAAAAGACTTAGTCAAAGTCCAATATATAACAAAGCTCAATTTTGCATTTTAGTACCTGAAATTTCCAAAAATTTCAAAAAGGCCCCTGATTAATAAAAACCGGCTCTCGAATTCTGAAATCACTTAATATCTCAAATAACATCAATTAAGATAAAAACGGGGCGTTACACTACTTCTACTCAAATCCATTGTTTGAATATTCCGCACATGAATTTAATTTGTTAATAAGGATCTAATCTGCAAGGTCTCACTTTAAACAATTAGTAATAAAAACCTAGTTTTGTAATTATCAAAACAAGATAAGTTATTACATTAAAAAAATTAATCTCGTTTATGAGATTGGTATGCATTTAAGGCGTAACAATCTTCCCCTTTTTGATAATCACAAAACTTGGTTACATAAGAAAGATAAAGTGCAGTAATTTAAACCAAATTGAAATACATATAAAAAGCTCCCCCTTAATTTAATCAACATTTTAAACAAGTTTGTTTATCACATAATAAATTTTTATTTTTTCCTTTATATTAAACATTTAACCAAATTAATATTCTCCCCCTTTTTATGATAATTAAAAAGGCAACAAAGATGATAAATGAACAACATAATAAAATAAACAATTTTATTAATAGAAAATTTTAAATACAATTTAATTACAACAAAGATATAAGACTAAGAAGCGTCATCCAACGGGTATTGATAATAGTAGTTTTCTAGCACATTGAGTCTATCGTTGACAACATCTAAAAAAGTTTTGCATTTGTGAAGACAAGTTCATGATAGATGTTTGAATAGACTGAATGGCGGAAAAGTTTCGATCCAAATTGAGCTCAAGCCGCTGAAGATACTCAAAGAGTCGATCAGAAGATGGGGCCGGAGTAGGTGGAGGCTGAGGCATCACAGGAGGAGAAAAAGGTAGATCGCCATAATCAAACATAGGTGAAGAAGATGGAGAAACCGTAGAAGAGGAAGGAATATCGGTTTCAGTGAAACCACCAAGAAATCCTTGCTCTTGAACAGACGGAGGAAGAAGAGAAAAAAGAATGTGAAAATTGGTTTCAGGATAATAACGAGAGAAAATATGACCTGGGTCATGCTTCCATCGAGACAGTACAAGATTCCATGAAAACTCCATTTTAGTAATGGAGGTATGGTCAAAAGTATAAGCCTCCGTGATAGGTGTCTTCTCCAAATCATCGAAGACTATGTCAAAATGAGTCATAATTTGGTTAATAAACCGAGTAAAAGGAAGGCTGACTTTCTTTGAATTTTTAGCAGTATGATGCATAACCAGAATGAGAAAACGAGGAAGATTAAAATATCGCTGAGCAAAAATATGAAAAAGGACATAAAGGTCCAAATATTTGCACTTGAAGTGGTCTCCAGCGCGAGGAATGATTGGGAAAGTGATAAGTTTTTGGATAATTTGAAAATTAGGACAGAGCATTTTGAGAGTTGGTCGATCATCACCAGCATGAGGTGGTCGATCAAGAATGACAGAAAGAGCTTCTTCACGACTAAACGCAGGACTATCCTCAGACCATTTAAATGCAAAGAACTCGTTGGGTCCATCTCTAGGAAAAGAGAACTGTAACGCCCCACTGTATCAATACGGGTCTTTTCAGCGTGCTTATGTCCTCACTTACACGCACCCTGGAAAACTTTCCAGGGGGTCACCCATCCTATAATTGCCCCAAGTTAAGCACGCTTAATTTTGGAGTTCTTATATGATGAGCTCCCGAAAAGAAGATGCACCTTCTTGATATGAGTTGTACATATCAAATCTTTTGTACCTCTCATTCCGGTGTGGGATCGGTTCATTCATGTCACCCGTCGCCCATTCTTTGGTGGGGTTTCCATCTTTCAGGTATTAACCACCCATATTGCGGACCATGTACCACCCTAGGACTTTTTGGCTCCGAGTGTCACATGCCCACCAGCTTCCGCTTGGTTCGTCCCCGAACCACACCGTACTGGGAGAGGCCAGGCTCTGATACCATTTTGTAACGCCCCACTGTATCAAGACGGGTCTTTTCAGCGTGCTTATGTCCTCACTTACACGCACCCTGGAAAACTTCTCAGGAGGTCACCCATCCTATAATTGCCCCAAGTCAAGCACGCTTAATTTTGGAGTTCTTATATGATGAGCTCCCAAAAAGAAGATGCACCTTCTTGATATGAGTTGTACATATCAAATCTTTTGTACCTCTCATTCCGGTGTGGGATCGGTTCATTCATGTCACCCGTCGCCCATTCTTTGGTGGGGTTTCCATCTCTCAGGTATTAACCACCCATATTGCGGACCATGTGCCGCCCTAGGACTTTTTGGCTCCGAGTGTCACAAGAACCATGCAGAGAGATCACCTGAGGAAAAGCGAATATACCGATTTTGAACAATTGCAACAACATAAATGTCATCGCTGCACAATTCAAGTTCAAAATTGGCGTAGAACTCATGAATGAGGGAGGTCTAAATAAAATCTGGATGAGAAGGCTGTAAAAACTCTCCCCATTGTTGAAAATCAATAAAGTCCCCATTCTTGAAGACATTTTGGAAGGTATTTTTTGAACAAAAGAGAGAAATAAGGTGAATTTTGGTGTGAAAAATATGAATTGGTTCGGCCTCTATATATAGGCACGGGGACGAACGGACGGAACGTTGCACTAACGGACGCAACGTTCGGTCCAGTGGGAATTAAGTGAGGGAAATTCAAACTGAAATTTTTAAAATTAGGCGGGAAGGAGGGAACGGATGCAACGTTACTCCAACGGATGCAACGTTGGTCCTGTTGGAGGTAAAAATTCGCGGTAAATTTTGAAAAATTTAAAACTGAGGCGGGAATTTCTCGGAACGAAAGCAACGTTCACCCAACGGACGCAAATTTGGAGCTCTTGGCGGTAAAAAATTGCGGTAATTTTTTATGAAAAAATTGAAATAAGGCGGGGAATGCAATGAACTGAAGCAACGTTCTGTGAACGTACGCAACGTTTGTTTCTGAGAACGGATGAAACGTTCCAGGAACGGATGCAAAGTTTGGATAAAAACAAAAAAAATTTGGATTTTTCCTCTTAGAATTATAAATTATAACAAGTAATGCACATAAAATGTGAGCTTATAATTATGAATAAATACAATTAATTTGCATTATCCAACATTAAATTGCTCAAATTCAATATTAAGCTCCCCCTTAATATGACATTAATTTTAAAATATGTCAACAATTGATTACAACTCAATAATGTCAAGTTCACCACGCAAACGAATAAAAGTGTTTTCATCTGGTGGTTTTGTAAAAATATCGGCAATTTGATTTTTTGTGTCAACATATTGAAGTTCAACTTCATTTCATTCAATGTGGTCACGAATAAAATGATGACGAATATCAATATGTTTAGTGAGAGAGTGTTGAATCGGATTCTTTGTTAAACATATGACGCTTGTGTTATCACAGAAAATAGGGATTTTTGAAAAAAAAACGTCATAGTCAAGCAGTTGATGCTTCATCCAAAGAATTTGCGCACAACTACCGGCAGCCATATATTCGGCTTCGGTTGTTGACAACACAACACAATTTTGTTTCTTTGAAAACCAAGAAACTAAACAATTTCCTAAAAAAAACATGTTCCACTAGTTCTTTTTCTATCCACCTTATATCCACCAAAGTCGGCATCGCAGTATGCTTTTAAATCAAAGAAGAGTTTTTCGAATGCCACAAGCCGAGATTTGAAGTATTTGAAAGATATTTAAAAATACGTTTTAAGGTGAACAAATGTGATTCCTTTGGACATTATTGAAATCGTGCACACAAGCAAACACTAAACATAATGTCCGGTCTACTAGCAGTAGCATACCGTAAGGAGCCAATCATACTACGAAAGGAAGATTGATCTACATATTTACCATTTTCATCCTTGTAGAGTCTGATTGTTGTGCTCATTTGTGTGGATGATGATTTTGTGTTCTCCATCCCAAACTTCTTTAGAATATCCTTAATGTACTTTCTTTGGTTCACAAATAACCCGTCCTTACACTGTTTGATTTGAAATCCGAGAAAATAGTTAAGTTCCCTCATCATGCTCATCTCGAAGTGATCCTGCATAAGCTTAGAGAAATCTTGACAGAGAGATTCATCAGTAGAACCAAAAATTATATCATCAACATAAATTTGCACAATCAAAAGATCATCTTTGACATTTTTGGTAAATAAAGTAATGTCAATCTTTTCTCTCAAAAAATCATTTGAAAGAAGGAAAGTAGACAGTTTTTCATACCAAGCTCTAGGAGCTTGTTTTAAACCATACAAAGCTTTGTTTAGTCTATACACATGATCAGGTAATAAAGAATCAACAAAGCTATCAGGTTGTACAATATAAACTTCCTCTTTTAAATCACCATTTAAAAAGGCACTTTTGACATCCATTTGAAATAATTTAAAATTTCTAGAGCAGGAAAAAGCAAGCAACATGCGAATAGATTCAAGTCGGGCAATAGGAGCATATGTCTCATCATAATCAATGTCTTCTTCTTGACTATATCCTTTTGCTACAAGTCTAGCTTTATTTCTAGTGATAGTACCATGCTCATCAAGTTTATTCCTAAAGACCCATTTAGTACCAATAATAGATCTATCATGCGGCCTAGGAACAAGACACCAAACATCATTGCGTTTGAATTCATTTAATTCAACTTGCATAACAATAATCCATGTATCATCTAACAAAGCATCATCAATGCACTTAGGTTCAACATGCGAAACAAAAGCAAGATGATTGAAAATATTATTAAGAGAAGATCGAGTGGTTACTCCCTTCGAAGGACTTCCAATGATAAGATCCATAAGATGATCTTTGTGAAGCGTCCATTCCTTCGGTAGTGGAGTTTTCTCAATAGAAAAATCTATATCATTTAGGCTTGAGGAAGCCATCTCTTCTTCGAGTAATTCTACATCATCGTTAATAGTACGAGAAACTACAGACATAGATTCATCAAATACAACATGCATAGATTCTTCAACAAATAAAGTACGTTTATTAAATACTCTATAAGTCTTACTTGAAGTAGAGTATCCGAGAAAGATGCCCTTGTCAGACTTGGCTTCAAACTTACCGAGATTATCCTTACCATTATTATGGATGTAGCATTTTGATCCGAAAGCCCAAAAATATGAAATGTTAGGCTTTCTCCATCTCCATAATTTATATGGAGTTTTCTTGATAATGGGCCTTATTGATACACGATTGATGATATAACAAGAAGTGTTCATTGCTTTAGCTCAAAAATATTTTGGTAGAGAATGCTCACATATCATGGTCCTAGCAATCTCCACAAGTGTCCTATTTTTTGTGCAGACCTCGGGTGAAAATACTTAAAATAATCAATATGACATTTGGCGACGCTTGCCTGACATTTGGTGATGCAAAAACGCGTCGCGGAAAGAAATTTTTTTGTTTTTGAGTAGGAAGCATGGGCGCGCCGCTGCTGCGCTGCGGCTGTGCCACTAGGGCGCACGGTCGTGCCTCCGTTGCACAAAATTGCGCACCGGATGTGCGGCCGCGCCCCTTGGCTGCGCGACAGACTGGGGCTTCAAAAATCTCTATTTTTTTTCTTCTTTTCTTGCTCCAAAGACCCGGAATGGTGACCTCTCAAAGTCTTGATCACAATGTACAATAAAGAGATGTCTGAAAATCATTCAAACGAGTGTAAAATTCAACAAGTTTGAACACTACAAAATTCAACATGTTTTCAAAATGTATTTAAAATTATTCGTCTGCTAGACCGAGCTCCACTTCTACTCTCATTTCAAATCTTTAAGGTTCTCTAAAGCTTAACCCCGAACCACCTGTTGCAATGCACACACACAAGACAAAGCAACAGCCGGAAAACCGATGAGTATAAAAAACTCAGTATGAATGACAGAAACAAATGAGCATTTAAACATTTCAATGATATCAATATAAATCCATAAGTAATCTCAAATGGATAATGCATGGAAGAAATGCATGCTCAAGAATCTGGGGTTATCAATTCTTGATTCAGTCTGAATCTTGATCTTAGGGATCCCAAGGGAAAAGAAAACACAACGTCACCACCTACTCTCCCAATCGGGGTGGGCATTGAGCTTCTCAACCCCGGACTTCGGCACTCCTATATAGATTATTCTGTCATGGAAGTTGTTCTGCATTCCATGCCACTCAAATATAGACCCAAACGTCCGCTGCAATCTAGGCAAGTCTGCCATCAAATCTGAACAAAGTCTGGCTCAATATGAATGAGATGATGCAATTCAATATATCAAAATCTCTGCTCAATCTGAGCATCTCATCTCATATATCAAATCATTAGCATGAATCATATATCGATAATCATCGAATAAAATCAAATTCATAATTTCATGCTATTCAATTAATTCATATAATTCAAATAATGTAGCAAATAAGTGTGTGATTTATTGGGCTCGAGAATTCAATCCCAAGCTCTTCATTGTCTATCCATACCTCAATTCCAAGTCCGGAATGCTCAAGTCTTGAAAGCTACATCAATATGAAATTCATATCAATTTTTTATTCGATCCAAAAATCGCATTTCAAACAATAATCAATCTCAATTTTGACCGAACTCTAAACAACTCAATTTATTGCGATTCCAATTCAATAAATTCTAATTCAAAATCTGAAATGAACAACATTCTTTCTCGATATCATTCCTTATAATTCTCGTCAAGCCAAATATTCAACAATTTCTTCCAAATTCAATCCGACGACATAACGTCTAAAAATCGGTATTTCCAAAAATTCTCAACACCAATATTTTTACAATTCCAACACAATATCATCATCAATATCATCTCTAATTTTCGAAAATTACCATCCAAAAATTCCAAAAATTCTGAAAATTCTTCGAAAATCAAAAACATGTTCAAACGATGGTATTTTCTCAAATCGTTTTAGATATATCATCTCTATTATCTCAAGAACATATTTATAAATTAGAATCCAACAACATCTCAAAATTAGAACTTGGTAGAATTTAATCATACTTACGTAGAAACATAGCCCTTATCTCAAAGATTCCAAAACCGTGCTTGAATCGAAATTCTACTGGTCGGATCGAGTTGGAACGAAGCTTGGAGAACAAAAATGGAGATGGGAGTCTTCCTTCTCTCCTCTCGGATGAATGAGGAAGAAGATAATAGGAGAATGATTAGGGAGACAACTCTCCCCTAATTATTTATTTTATGGGGTCCCATTCAACTTTTTACATGTTAGTCCCCGAACTTCCCCAAAATTGCAATTCGGTCCCTGATCATCTGTAGGCTTCAATTTCAGTTCTTTAATTTATGAAACTTAGAAATTTAATTCCAATTATCATAAATTATTTAATTGGGTATTTTTCGGGGCGTTACATTTTTCCTCTCAACGACCCCGTTTTGTTGAGGAGTCCTAGGACAAGAAAAATTGTGACCGATGTCTTTCTCTTTACAAAAATTTGTAAAACTCTCATTTTGAAATTCAGTTCCGTGGTCACTACGGATCTGGTTTATTGAAAGATTTTTCTCATTCTCAACACGTTTGACAAAAGTTTTAAAATAATCAAAGACATCATTTTTGTGGGCTAAAACAATGTCCACATGAAATGTGAAAAATCATCCACAATGACAAATGCATAAAGTTTTCCTCCTAGGCTAGCGTTCTTCGAGGGACCACATAGATCTAGGTGGAGAAGTTCAAGGGGCATAGAAGTTGATACAAAATTTTTGCTTTTAAAGATTTTTTTGTGTTTGCCAAGCTGACACGCATCACAAATATAATCTAATTTTAAATTTAGTTTTGGCATACCGACAACTAAATCAAGTTTAAAAAGTTTTTTTATGGTACTAGTACCAACATGACCTAATCTTCAATGCCAAAGAATGTTGTCATCAACATTCAAGGATACAAGGCTTTTAATATTTGTCAAAGATAAATTATTTAAAAAAACCTTGTAAACATTTTCACTTCTATATCATTTGAAATTTATGGATTTGTAAGTTGTGAGTGATATAGTGCAGTGTTGGGGCGTGAATTTGACTTTATCACCTTTATCGCACAATTGACTTATGCTTAGTAGATTATTCTTAAGTTCTTTCACTAGGAGTAAATCATCAATCAAGCAGGATTTAGATATATCTATTGAGCTGATTCTTTCGATTACTCCTTTGTTGTTGTCTCCAAAGGTGACAGTTCCTTTCTCCTTTTATTTGACTGATTGGAGTAGCTCCTTGTTTCCCGTCATATGTCTAAAACATCCACTGTCTAGATACCATATGCTAGGGAGAAAATTTTTGTTATTTATCTGTAAGAATTGATGTTGGTACCCTTTAGTTCTTTTGGGTCCACAGTGTTAGAAAAGAGAGATATAAAATGGATTTCTAAGAGTTCAGTTTCTCATAGCGACATTATCGACACTTTTTAAGAGTGCTCCCAGTAGTAGGTAGGGTTGTGACCTCTTTAAAAACCTATTTCCTTGGATAGAGCAGCGTTCATCAGGAATGCCAGTCGCAAGTCAAGGCAGTTTAAATCGGTCTGTGATGAACTCTCTTAGATCATGTTCCCATAATGCCGACTGATGAGTTGTTAAGTACTTCTTAGGCCTCCATTTCATATAGATCTTTTTATCATATTGATATTTCAAAGATCTACATTTATGTCTAGCATGTCCTATTTTACAACAGTAAGAGCATGTAAATGTGATCTCATTTTAGCTTTAGCAACAAAGTTAGTAAAATCTATAATTTCTTACCATACCCTATTCCACCCTTATCAAGGCTACATTTTTGCATGCTTAGTAAATTATTCAATTTATTACTACTAACATTGAATTTATCAAATGATTTTTCTAAGTGAGCTATGTCATCCTTTAATCTTAGGTTTTCATGCTCCTTAGATTCTAATTCATTTTTGAGGTTTCTATTTTCCTTTCTAAGTGATTTAGACCCCGCTTGGTTTCAAAAGTCAGGCCAAAAAAATACTTTTTTAAGTGATTTTCAGTTAACAAGGTGTTTGGTTGACTTTTTTAAGTCAAAATTAGAGCTTTTTTAAAAGCAAAAAATTGTAACTTTTAAAAGCACTTATTTTAAAAAATCTCTACAAAATCCAAACGGGCTCTTAGTCATGTCAAACATAAGCTTATAGGCTTGTATTAATTCATCGTAGGAAGGTACCTCATCATCGTCGTCGGAGACGATGTCATCATCCCTAGCCATGAGGCAGATGTTGGCTTCCTCCTCGTCATCATCACCGTCGCTCCATGTTGCTATTAGGGCTTTCTTCTTTTCTTTTTCAACCTTCTTCTTGAGAGGACACTCATTTGCATAGTGGCCTTGTTGTTGATAGTTGTAGCACGTTACTTATTTGTCCGACTTCTTTTCCTTTTTGAATTTGTTTCCTCGCATAAATCTATTAAATTTTCTTGCGAAGAGTGTCATATCATCATCATATTCTTCGTTGACGTAGCTGGATAAGACAATCTCCTTTGCCTTAATCTTCTCATCCTCCTTCTTTGCTTCTTTCCTTGTAGACACTTCTAACTCATGGGTTTTTAGGGTCCCATGGAGTTGATCAAGATTATAGGAGGCAGTGTTGCCTTTGTTGGATTCAATGATCACTACAAGAAATATGACTTTTTGCAGCACGACATCAACGACGCACATTAAAAGCACGCCGCCAATAGTAATATTTACAGTGTGCCTAACCATGTATGCCGCTAATACTGTTTTGGCTTATACAATAACAGCATGCAGGAAAAACATTGAGGCATGCTGTTGAAACTTAATATTTACAGCCCGCGAAGCTCACTGCTAATAGTCTAGCAATAAAAATCGATTTGTTTCTTTCTTTTTTAAAATGAAAATTTCTTTATTTAAGCGCTTAGTATCATAAGCTCGGTGTCAAATCCCCAAATCACTTCTCTTTCCTCTTCGCATTTTCTCTCCTTTTTTTTTTAACACAATTACACAACCCTCCCATCGCCGAATCCTCTCATTCACTTCTATAATTGGTGGGAGTTTTAATAACACTAGGGATGATGTAACATGGATGAAGTCATGCTAATCCAGTGTTTTATTACGACATGGGGGTAAAATTAGAAACCCATATCCCCTTTTCTTTGGATTTTCATGGTATTGTTCAAATTTTATCTTTGAAATTTTTTATTTTTTGTAGTGTGCGTGCGTGGCTTTGAATTTGAGGAGAAAGTTTCAATTGTTTCCGCTGAGTTTAGGTATTGATTATTTAAGATTTATTGCAGTTTCAGATGAGACATGAAATTCTCCAAGTGTTCTTGTATTTGAGTAAATGTTCAAGATTCTTCTCGGTAAATCTCCTAATTTAAATTTAAAGATTATTTTATTGTTTTGTTAGGTTTTTTTCCCCTCTTCACTTGCATATTCTATGAAAAACTTTTAGTTTGTAAAGATGCTTGTTTTTATGAGAAATGCAGTTTCAATGCTTAACATGTTTCTTTAAACATGTAGGGTTGGCTCTATGTTGTTTTTGGATGTCAAGTAGTGAATAAAAACATTAACTAATTCTCAGCCAAAATTTAGATTACTCGATTTTTAAGAAAATAACAAAGAACAATAATTTTAGGACACTAATCTGATTGTTAATGTTTTTCGAATTTTCCCTTTGCACTAAATTTTGTGAAATTTATATCATTAGAAAAAATACTATGAAATTAGCCAATTTATATAATTATCTTGGCTTTTTCTATGAAATTACAAAATAGTTCGCTTTAGCATCTCCATCCTTAGCCAATTTAAACTTGAACTTTGTTTTTCACAGCTCTAACTTTATTAAACACCAGTTTGTTCCATTATATTTCTAACTAGATAATTTTCCATGCATAGAACGCTGAAAGAATTCATTTTGAAATTTTATTTTCTGGATTTTGTAGTGTTTGTATCCCCAATCCCAGTCAGCTTAGTAGTGACTGTCCCTCATGCTAGCAGCAATTCACGGATCAAGGTACATGATTTTTCGACAGTATGTTTTGCAGATGTTTTATTTTATCCATGATTTCAGTATAAAGTTCACATTTTGGGGAGTTAACAATTTGTTGGCATGGTTTTTAATTGCACACTGATTATGGTTTCTGATTCCATGTGGGTTATTGATTGGCAAGGAAGCTCGAGGTAGAGTGCACATAATGGGCTTTGGAGTTACACCATCAAAAATTGGAGCTTCTGTATGATTGACATATATTCTACTGATTTGCGTGGATTGAAACTCTAATAATTGTTATGTATAGCTAGTTTGTGAGAGATTATGTATCTTGTTTTGGGTGTTGAGACTTTTATGTTGGTATGATCTGCAAAAAAGTGTCTTTTATTTTGTGTAGTATAGAGTTAAAACTTGAGTTTAATTTGTTGTAAAGATATGATTTTTCCGGTTTTCATGAATAAAATTGGAATATTTTGTTTAGTTCTTCATTTTAATTTATCTGTTGAAGTTTCTGTTGCATTGAAATTATATAAGGCTATCAATGATCAAAATTATGCACTATCACTATCTTAATGTTTTCGCGGCGTGCACATGTATGCTGTCAATAATGTTTTCACAGTGTGCGTTGTGTGTTGTTGATGTGAGTTTCCGCGACGTTCTTTGCATGCTGTCGATGTGATTTTTCGCGGCGTGCATCGCGCACTGTTGATGGAAGTGTCCGCAGCGTGCATCGTGCGCTGTTGACGGAAGTTTCCACAGCGTGCATCGCGCGCTGTCGATTGGAGTTTCTGCGGCATGCATCACGCGCTGTCGATAAACCATGAGTTTTAACAGCTTTAAGTTGTGCAGCATGCGATGCGCAACGCGAATATCCATTTTGCGTGCTGCGAAAAAGCATTTTTGTTGTAGTGGATGGTCGTTCTCTTGGCATCCCACTCCTTGGGTAGGACGCGTAGAGCTCTCCTCCAAACTTTCTTGGATGAATATTGTTCTCCAAGTTAGGCTAGCTTTGATGATTTGAGTGAGCCTCCGGAACATTGTATCTACGTCTTCATTGGCTTCCATCTCGAAGGTCTCATATTTGAGCTGTAGGAGATCAATTTTGGTTTCTTTGACTTGGTTGGTTCCCTCGTGGCATATCTCCAATTTGTCCCAAATTAATCTCTTTTGCGGAAGACCACATCTAGATCCGGTTGTACTCGTTCATATCTAGGAAACAATGCAAAATATTCATAGCTTTAGCATTTTGAGAGATTAATTGCATACTCTCCTTTGAAAAGTCATCCATTCCCTTAGGAATTTGAACTCCTTCAACCTCTTTCATAGGTATATAGGGACCTTTCACTGTTAATTTCCAAAGGTCATAATCTACGGATTAGATATATAGGAACATTTGATTTTTCCAATAGCCGTAGTTTATGTCGTTGAAAAGAGGAGGACTATTGATTGATTTCCCTTGAGCATAATCACTCGCTAGATTTGCCATTAGAACCTTTTGAATTTTTTTCAAAAGTGTGGCTTTGATACCACTTGTTAGAACCTAATGGGGGAGATTTAGGTTCTACTCGTAACTTTAGCAATTTAAAGCGATTATGCAAATACGCAAGCGGAAGACTTAAAGCAATCAAAAATAAATGCGGTAAATAAATGCGTAAAATAAATAAAACGATAAATGAGATAGGATATGTTTATGGAAGTTCGACGATAAATTATCTACGTCTCCCCTTCTTAGTTAAGGTCGATTAACCAAGGATCCACTAGCACTTCCAACGTCTTGGATTTGATGACTCCAAGGATATCCGTACAACTCAACACGATCACCGCGCCGATACAACTCGATACACTTGGCCTTAAGGGCTCCAAGAATAGCCTCAACAATCGCACAACACACTTGGCTTCACACTCAAGTGTTTACAATGATCGCACAACCAACTCACTAATGATTTTTAAAAACAACTCTCGATTTTTGAGCGAATATATCGAATAACTCTTGATAAAATACTTTGAATGAGAGGAGATGCTTGCAATATATGAGAGTGAATTGGATGCTTGAAATGGCTTGGAATGGCCTCTATTTATAGTTGCAAACTTGGGCAGGTTCGTTGCGTCCGTTCGACGCACATTTAATTCTTCTGGTGCCAGTGCATGAACGGACGTATTGCAACGATGGTCGGACGAATTTTTTCCTTAAACTTTGGATCACGTTTTTGAATATGAACGTTGTGTCCGTTCTTCATAGTGCAAATTGCGCGACAATCATCAAAAAATCATATCTCACAATCTAACTGTTGGGATCGATCTGAAATTCAGACAGCAGATTTCAAACATCCTTAACTTCTTGTGGACGGTAGAGATTGGATTTGTTTGCAACAAATGATTCCAGTAATTTTCTGAAGTTGTTCCTTTATCTTTTTGCTTTATGTTCTGTGCGACACATTTGATAAATTCATTTCTCATGATCTAGCCGTTGGATTGAGCTGAGATTTGTACCGTAGCTTTTGAGCATCCTAAAATTTATTATGACTGGTGAAGATTGGATTTGAATGACTCAAAAATTCCCAGCAATTTTCGCTAGATTTTTCTCCATAATTTTGCTTGCTACTTCTACTCAAATCCATTGTTAGAATATTCCGCACATGAATTTAATTTGTTAATAAGGATCTAATCTGCAAGGTCTCGCTTTAAACTATTATTAATAAAAACCTAGTTTTGTAATTATCAAAAGAAGATAAGTTATCGCATTAAAAATATTAATCTCATTTATGAGATTTGTATGCGTTTAAGGTGTAACATCTGTGAAAGTTGCAATATTTACTAGTATCTGCTTCCCGAGGTGTATCTTTTTTTCCCTCATCTGCGCGAGGAGGACGATTGAGGACATTTTCCTCTTCACAAATCTCCATAGCTCGTTCTTTAGATACCTTCAAGGGAGTGTATCTAGAGAACCGACCCAATTCTCCTTTTGCTCCTGGACTCTATTCCCCTAACCAAGTGTAACACTCTCCTTTCCCTTCTCCTTTCTTGTCCTCCCTCTGTTGTTTCTGCGCCTCTTCCACATTGATGTACTTATCTACCCGAGCCAAAAGATCATCATATGTGGATGGAGCTCTTTTAACCAGGGATCTAAACAAGTCTCCACCCTTGAGTCCTTGTGTAAAGGCACTGATCAGAACCTCAGATGGAAAACTCGGGATCTCCAATGCCATAAAATTAAAACGCTTAACGAAGTCACGAAGGGACTCGTTTTCCTTCCTGCGGATCTCGAACAGGCTGAGAGACGTCTTCTTGTGCCTCTTACTGTTGGTAAACTTGTGCAAGAACATAACACTGAAGTCCTTAAAAGAGGTAATAATACCTGGTTCCAACTGTGTGAACCATTTCTGGGCCGATTTAATCAGAATAGGTCTTATTTGGAGAGGAAAATCAATATGAAAGAGTATATGATAATGAATGAATAACAATACACAAAACTGGTATTTATAAGAGAACCTAAGAGAGTTTCCATAACATAAAACACCACCATTCTCGTAATACAAGATATTATTTCCTTCTTATCCAGGATTCTGTCCTATCTGCAAAGATATCAAATCTTATTCAAACAAGGAATAAGATTTTCACACAAATCTTCTCTTCCCACTCCTCTTCCCACTTTTGCGCCTGGCCTCCTCATGTGACCAAGTCCAAGCAACCAGCCTTGTGCTATGGTAGCTCCGAGCCGTGGTAGCCCGAGAAGGTGAGACGAAGTCTGAGGTATACCGAGGTGAGCCGAGGTCCGAGGTGTACCGAGATGAACCAATGTGAGCCGAGGTCCGAGGTGAGCCGAGGTCCGAGGGGTACCGAGGGAGTTGGTGTCCCCCAACTGTGATGACCTGGACCCCCTCCTCATCGAGCTTAGCCGTTGTCCGAGGTGACCCTCCATCTGGGATACTATATATCACTCATATTTAAATATGGAGTTATTTGCACCAAACACCCCTGTGAAATATTGCAAATGCACACTTCTTTCCTGTGAAATTTTAATAGGCATCTTCAACCCTGACCTTTTATAAAATTAGCACACTCGCCCCTTCAGATGAGTGATTGTTGCGCACGTGCCCCTCATGCGACTGAGGAAATATTTGATATTTCTTTTGCACCAAATATCTTGTGAAATATTAAAAATACATAATTGACCCCTTTAGAATATAATTTTTAAATTTATTCAACCCATAAAACATAATTTTTATTAAGATCCAATTATAAATATTTAGCAAACATTTTTTGTTTTATTAATTTTTATTTTTTATTTTAAATGTATTATCATTAATTAATTATTTTATAAAAAATATTATTACTTTATCTTTCTATCATTATTTTATTAGACTCACTTCGTATTTCCAACTTCTCCATTAAACATGCATTCATAAACAAAGATTTAAATAATTTCAAGTACCAAAATATTGAACTAAAATGAGAAGTTCAAACATATTTTTTTTTCGATTTAGGACTATATATTATTGAACCAAAATTTAAATTTTTCGAGAAGATGCATTGCACAATTTTTAATAAATTACAAAAAATAACATGGTAATATAATTGTAAATCGAAAAAGTAATATTCATGAACTTATCATTTTGGTTCAATATTTTGGTACTTTTAGACATTTAAATCTTTATTTATGAATCATGTTTAATGGAGAAGTTGAAAACATGAAATAATTTGATAAAATAATGAAACGAGATAAAGTAATAATATTTTTTTAGAAACAAATTAATTAAGAATTATAAATTTGAAATAAAAAATAAAAAATTAATAAAATAAAAAATGTTTGAATTTTTTTTTATAATTGGATCTTAATAAATATTGTGCATTATTATTTAATGCAAATTCTTCAATGCATTTTAAAAAATTTAGATTTTGGTTCTGAAACGCCTACTACTAATAAAATGCGGAAAAACTTTTTTTTTTTAATAATACTATACATATACGCCCATACATATATGTATATAAAAATAACATATATTTCTTAAATAACATGAAAAATATTAAATAAATAAATAAATACTTAAAAATGTTTCATGCATCAATTTAAAATGATAAACAATGCTGCTGAAAAATCTCATATGCGGAATAATAATAAAATAAAACATGTTTCAAAATTCCATCATAATAGACTAAATAACTGCGACGGTCACGGGGTCCACTGCTCCGTGAGCTCATACGTCCTCACCACCGGTAGGAGCTACATAAATGTCATCATGCTCACCTGCACCATATAAGCGTAGTGAGCCTAGAGGCTCAACATGTCTAATCTTTTATAACAAGGTTAAAAATAATGCATCACGTAGATACTAATACATATACATGTACATGAGCATGCATGAAAACATTTTTCATAACATAAATGCTGAATCATAAATCTTAAACATAACATAACTTTCTTCATCATACATAACATAATTGAGCATGTCATAAACATAAAACTGAGTATGGTCATATCCATGAATGTGACTAATAACTGTGCCGACTGATCAGTCTAAAGAACCATCGTACGTGGCGGTGGATAAATCCACCTCTATGCTGGTAGTAAACTACCTCTGTGCCAGTGATAAAACCACTTCTATACCGGTAGTAGAACTACCTCTGTGTCAGTGGTAAAACCACTTCTATGCTGTCACATCATTTCAATTTCCATAAAAATATTTTTCATGCTCAATTCTTAATCATAAACACATCATAAAATATTTCATGTATGCATGCACTTAAAATATGTCCGTAATATATATTTAATTAATTTTTTAATAATAAATATACTTTTACTTAAAATAGACTTCATGCATAAAAATAATTAAATATATATTCCGAACTTAGTTTATTTTCATGGGTTGGTCCAGACTGCTGGTCTCTCTACTAAACCCCTTAACTGACTTAAAGCCTGTTAACTAACATAAAGCCCATAATTAAATAATTAATTTTTAAAATTATAATTTTTACTAAAATAAAATACTTAAATATTATTGGGCTTAAATAAAAATATTTAGGCCCATTAACTAATTAACTCATATAAACTCCTGGACTGGCCCAATAAAATCACTGACTGGCCCAAAAATTCCTATGGGCCCACGAGCCCATAAAAATCATTGGGCTAACTTAAAAAAATTTTTTAAAGCCCAAATAAAATTATTTGGAAGCCCAAATAATTTTATTTCAAATTAATTGGCCCAAAAACCAATTAAAACATAAAATACTTTAAAATTAAAATACTCGAGCCCGGCTCACCTAACCCGGACCCGGACTCACTTGACCCGACCCTATAATTTACTGACCCGACCCACTACCCTGACCCGACCCAACCCGGAACCAACCAAAACCCCCAACCCGACACCCCCCCTCTCCTTTGCCCTCGGCTGCGCGAGCAGCAGCCCTTCTAGGGCTGCTGTCGCCTTGCTCCAGCCCTGGCCGGCTGGAGCGCCACCGGCAGGACCTTCCCAGGGTCCTGCCGGTTCGAACCCAACCTTGGCTCGGCTGGGTCATGGCCTAGCATGACCAGCCGAGCCACCCTTCCACTAAACCCTAAACTGCCGACTCCCTTGACCCAAACTTGAACCAGCTAGCCCCCTGTCTCAAACCAGCCTGCACCATTGAACTTGCTCGACCCTATGACACTCTGGAACACCCCATGACCGAACCCCATCCACTGGACCGACCCATGCTAATAAAAAAAAGGCTCATGAACGTGAATCACCAACAACAAGCAACAAATCATTCAAGCTTGCACAAAAACTCGAAAATAAATGAAAATTCTGAAACAAAACTTTATGCATGAATAATAGCTTATATGGTGGCCAAATAAAAGTTTTAGACATGTCTTAAACGAAGATAGATTGAGAAACGAGACAATAATCGCGTGTACGGCGCTCCGGGACGACGAACGAACCAAAGACTCCAAGAATCTATGAAGGATCGGCTATGGAGATTGATTTCTACTGAACGTGAGAATGGGGGTGGGAGGAGATGGGAGTTGTCGGCTGAGTGGGGTTTGGGTAGGGTAGGTTTTTGTTTTAAATTTTTGTAACTAGGAATAATTTAGGATAATAACTAGTATAAAATAATTAGATAGATAATATAACAAAAATATAAGATTTTAAACTCTTAAAAATACCTACTAATCTGATAACTAATCAAAAATCCCGAAATACTAATTTATAGTATTTTTAAAAATTAATAAAAGTCATTAAAATGACTTATTTTGGCTAAAAATCAACTCTTAAATAAATATATAATTAAATACTAAAATTTTCTTGACAAAATTCCTTAAAATAAGATTTTAAGGCTCATAAACTCATAAAATATTTTTGGCTAAGAATTTTGGTATCTCGTCCGTCCACGGTCCCGTCTACGCGATCAAAATAATAAATATTCTCAAAAATCCAAAAATACCATAACTGCGGGTTAAATGATTAAATAAATTTAAATCATGCATATAATTTACATAATAACACATAAATGTCATTTAACCCAAATATAAATTTTTAAATAATTATTTTCCCTAATTATGAATGCAAATTTACGTATTAAAATTTTCGGGTGTTACAATTCTCCCCCCCCCCCCCTTAAATTGAATTTCGTCCTCGAAATTCGACTGATCCAATTCTAATAACGGAGTTCTTCAAAATCCACTTCACTAAACCCACTATCACATATCTAGTTCCCACGTTTCGATATCCCAAAAGTCATGCTTCTGCTGCGCACTCTGATAAACCAAATATTTTTGCTTCACTAAAGGTCCCTTAAAAGAATAAGTTAGGGCATACTGGTGATCAAAGAGGTGTTTGGGTCTGCCTCCGCTGCTTGCATGACAAACACCCTTCCTGTGGTGCTCTTCTTCCTGGGACAATTCATGGACATGTGCCCCGGCTCCTTGCAATGGAAACACACATTCGACCCACTCAGGCACAGACCCGAATGTGGTTTCTGACACTTCGGGCAAATTGGTACTCCTCCTGACTTAGAGGCCCCGCCCCTCTGCTGCTGTTGTGGCTGAACCTGCTGACTCTGCTGGTTAAGGTCCTTAGATGGCCCTGTGAACTGTTTCTTCGCAGATGACTGCGAATATGGTTGATAGGATTCCAGCTGGAATTGTCTCTTACGTTGCTGTTCCTTTTGTATATCTCTTCTCCCCTCCTCAGAGCGCAATGCTCTACTAACGGCAGCCTCATAAGTAGCGACATCCAACATACGAACGTCATGCTTAATGTCAGCCCGCAATCCATCAACAAACTGCCTCAGTTTATCCGGAGCACTGTCAGCAATAAGAGGCACGAAACGACACCCTCTCTCGAACTGGGTGATGTAATCCACAACAGACTTGTCCCCCTGACGGAGACTCATGAACTCCCGGATCATGCGGCTGCGCACATCCTCAGTAAAATACTTGGCATAGAACATACGTCTGAACTCTATCCACGTCAAAGTAGGTAGGTTCACGCCCCTAACAGCGCCTTCCCACCAAGAGGCTGCATCCCCTCTCATCATATACACCGCACACTTGACCCTATCAGCATCTGTAATTCCCATATAGTCAAATATAGACTCCAATGATCGAATCCACCCCTCAGCAATGAGCGGATCAGTGGTGCCTGTAAACTCCTTTGGTCCCTTCTTCTGGAACCGCTCAGCTACATCCTCATCGTGTGTGAGCCTAGGACGAGTAGCTTGCTGCTCTAACAAAGCAGTGATCCCTGCCATCATGTTAGCATTGGCCTGCTCCAATGCTGAGAGAGGGTTCTGCGGAGGTGGAGGTGGAGGTCCTCCGCGTCTATTCATCTGTCTGGGAGGCATTCTGTACCATCACATATTTCTTTACGTAAATCGCAATGCATAACTAAGGGTTTCAAAAATCTTACTGAACATGAAATACTTAAAATTAATACATAAGCTCCTTCTAAATCTTAATAAAGCATTTAAAACTTAAAGACCGGTAGCAGGATTTCTGAGCTTCACGTGACAGTAGACACCCTCCAAGGACCGCGCTCTGATACCAATTGAAACGCCTACTACTAATAAAATGCGGAAAAACTTTTTTTTTTTAATAATACTATACATATACGCCCATACATATATGTATATAAAAATAACATATATTTCTTAAATAACCTGAAAAATATTAAATAAATAAATAAATCCTTAAAAATGTTTCATGCATCAATTTAAAATGATAAACAATGCTGCTGAAAAATCTCATATGCGGAATAATAATAAAATAAAACATGTTTCAAAATTCCATCATAATAGACTAAATAACTGCGACGGTCACGGGGTCCACTGCTCCGTGAGCTCATACGTCCTCACCACCGGTAGGAGCTACATAAATGTCATCATGCTCACCTGCACCATATAAGCGTAGTGAGCCTAGAGGCTCAACATGTCTAATCCTTTATAACAAGGTTAAAAATAATGCATCACGTAGATACTAATACATATACATGTACATGAGCATGCATGGAAACATTTTTCATAACATAAATGCTGAATCATAAATCTTAAACATAACATAACTTTCTTCATCATACATAACATAATTGAGCATGTCATAAACATAAAACTGAGTATGGTCATATCCATGAATGTGACTAATAACTGTGCCGACTGATCAGTCTAAAGAACCATCGTACGTGGCGGTGGATAAATCCACCTCTATGCTGGTAGTAAACTACCTCTGTGCCAGTGGTAAAACCACTTCTATGCCGGTAGTAGAACTACCTCTGTGTCAGTGGTAAAACCACTTCTATGCTGTCACATTACTTCAATTTCCATAAAAATATTTTTCATGCTCAATTCTTAATCATAAACAAATCATAAAATATTTCATGTATGCATGCACTTAAAATATGTCCGTAATATATATTTAATTAATTTTTTAATAATAAATATACTTTTACTTAAAATAGACTTCATGCATAAAAATAATTAAATATATATTCCGAACTTAGTTTATTTTCATGGGTTGGTCCAGACTGCTGGTCTCTCTACTAAACCCCTTAACTGACTTAAAGCCTGTTAACTAACTTAAAGCCCATAATTAAATAATTAATTTTTAAAATTATAATTTTTACTAAAATAAAATACTTAAATATTATTGGGCTTAAATAAAAATATTTAGGCCCATTAACTAATTAACTCATATAAACTCCTGGACTGGCCCAATAAAATCACTGACTGGCCCAAAAATTTCTATGGGCCCACGAGCCCATAAAAATCATTGGACTAACTTAAAAAATTTTTTTTGAAAGCCCAAATAAAATTATTTGGAAGCCCAAATAATTTTATTTCAAATTAATTGGCCCAAAAACCAATTAAAACATAAAATACTTTAAAATTAAAATACTCGAGCCCGGCCCACCTAACCCGGACCCGGACTCACTTGACCCGACCCTAGACTTTACTGACCCGAACCACTACCCTGACCCGACCCGGAACCACCCAGAACCCCCTACCCGACACCCCCCCTCTCCTTTGCCCTCGGCTACGCGAGCAGCAGCCCTTCCAGGGCTGCTGTCGCCTTGCTCCGGCCCTGGCCGGCTGGAGCGCCGCCGGCAGGACCTTCCCAGGGTCCTGCCAGTTCGAACCCAGCCTTGGCTCGGCTGGGTCATGGCCTAGCATGACCAGCCGAGCCCCCCTTCCACTAAACCCTAAACTGCCGACTCCCTTGACCCAAACTTGAACCAGCTAGCCCCCTGTCTCGAACCAGCCTGCACCATTGAACTTGCTCGACCCTATGACACTCTGGAACACCCCATGACCGAACCCCATCCACTGGACCGACCCATGCTAATAAAAAAAGGCTCATGAACGTGAATCACCAACAACAAGCAACAAATCATTCAAGCTTGCACAAAAACTCGAAAATCAATGAAAATTCTGAAACAAAACTTTATGCATGAATAATAGCTTATATGGTGGCCAAATAAAAGTTTTAGACATGCCTTAAACGAACATAGATTGAGAAACGAGACAATAATCGCGTGTACGACGCTCCGGGACGACGAACGAACCAAAGACTCCAAGAATCTATGAAGGATCGGCTATGGAGATTGCTTTCTGCTGAACGTGAGAATGGGGGTGGGAGGAGATGGGAGTTGTCGGCTGAGTGGGGTTTGGGTAGGGTAGGTTTTTGTTTTAAATTTTTGTAACTAGGAATAATTTAGGATAATAACTAGTATAAAATAATTAGATAGATAATATAACATAAATATAAGATTTTAAACTCTTAAAAATACCTACTAATCTGATAACTAATAAAAAAAATCCCGAAATACTAATTTATAGTATTTTTAAAAATTAATAAAAGTCATTAAAATGACTTATTTTGGCTAAAAATCAACTCTTAAATAAATATATAATTAAATACTAAAATTTTCTTGACAAAATACCTTAAAATAAGATTTTAAGGCTCATAAACTCATAAAATATTTTTGGCTAAGAATTTTGGTATCTCGTCCGTCCACGGTCCCGTCTACGCGATCAAAATAATAAACATTCTCAAAAATCCAAAAATACCATAACTGCGGGTTAAATGATAAAATAAATTTAAATCATGCATATAATTTACATAATAACACATAAATGTCATTTAACCCAAATATAAATTTTTAAATAATTATTTTCCCTAATTATGCATGCGAATTTACGTATTAAAATTTTCGGGTGTTACAGGTTCAAAAATATATACTCCTAAATTGAAAAGTAATATGCACGAACTTATTATTTTGGTTTAATATTTTGGTACTTTTAGTTATTTAAATCTCGTTTATGAATGCATGTTTAATGGAGAATTTGGAAACACGAAGTGAGTTTAATAAAATAATGATAGCAAGATAAAGTAATAATATTTTTTTTAAAAAAAATTAATTAATCATAATAAATTTAAATTTAAAATAAAAATTAATAAAACGAAAAGTGTTTGCTAAATATTTTATAATTTTATTTTAATAAAAATTGTGTATTATGAGTTGAATAGATTTAAAAATTATACATTCGAGGGGTCAAATATGCATTTTTAATATTTCAAAGGGGTATTTGGTGTAAAAAAATTATCAAAATGTTTGTCCAGGCGTATGAGGGCGCGTGCGCAACAATCACTAATCTAATGAGACGAGTGTGCTAATTTTATAAAAAATCAGAATTAAAGATACCTATTAAAATTTTTACAAAAAATATGAATTTTCAATATTTTACGAGTCTATTTGACGCAAATAACTCTTTAAATACGTGATCCACTTGTAAAATTTGACCATCCAAAGATTTAAAACAAAAATAAAAAAAAGGAAGCGTGTTTGAACAGAAATCAACGTCAGCAAAAGAAACAAACGAACGCCAGAATTGAGCGTCGTAAAGATTCTGCTGAGCCCACGTTCGAGCATTTCGTCGAACACTTGGCAGGGCGGCCAATGTTGTCTTACCGTAAATTTGTACTTTAATGCATTAAGAAGAGAAAGGAGAAGAAGCAAAAAGAGAAAGTAGAAATGCAGGCTACATTCGCGTCGAGGTGTTTAAGAATCATGAATCTGCCAGTTTCTTCTCGATGCCTGAATCGTTTACCAAGTGTTTCCTCATTCAATCGGAATTTCATATCTACAAGTCGACACAGCAAAGTATGGAGCTCCGCCAGACCGACCTCGTTTTCAGTCCACGCTTTTCTCTCCGATTTTCCCGCGAAACCGCCTCAAAAACCGGTAATCATATCAATTGTTCTCCATCTTGCATTTTTATCGAGGTTGTTTTAGTTAGTTTTCTTAAAGGGTTTTTGTGTTTTTTGGAATTGTTTGTTTTTTCAGGGTTCGACGCCAAATGGATATGCACCGTTTTCTTCCGAAACAGAGCAGAAGTCAACAGCGTCGTTGAAGAAAGTTGAAGTTTCAGGGGAGCTAGTTACGGACTCTAAAATCTTTTCCACTTTGGCGAAATACCTATGGATGAAAGAAAATGTCGAATTCAGGCTACGCGTCATCGCTGCACTGGCTCTCCTTATTGGTGCCAAAGTAATTAGAAACAGTCTACACAATTTGTTTCTTCGATATATATATTTTTGGCAAATGGTTGATTTTTCCGTGATTCCATATCGTATTTTTCTTTGATTTATTTTGCGTACCTTGTAGGTGATCAATGTTCAGGTTCCCTTCTTGTTTAAGTTAGCTGTCGATTGGTTAACGACAGCCACTGGAAATGCAGGTGCTCTTGGCGAGTTTACGGTTGCTAATTCATCTGCTGTAGCTCTTTTTGCTACCCCAGTTGCAGTTCTTATTGGGTATGGGATAGCTCGGTCAGGGGCTGCTGCCTTTAATGGTAAGTCATTGCAGTATTCCACGCCCATTGGTTTTCTACGTTTGATTTAAAGATTCGTCAAACATATGACATTTGTTTATTTGCAATTTACTTTTGCTGTAGAACTACGAACTGCTATATTCTCCAAGGTGGCATTGAGAACTATTCGACAGGTTTCTAGAAAGGTATAGGACTGAAGTTTCTAGCTTCATTGTTTTCCTTGTGTTTAAACTGAGTAATCATTCATCTAAATTGTTTGTTACGTCCCAATGAATTGTAATAGTTGATTGTTGATGATATTGTCTATTAAAATTATGCTATGATTTTTCTGTTTTTTGGCAAATGCGTGCTTCATTTGTTAGAAATAATGCATATGTGGGATGGGTGCTCTACCTTCTAGGACTGTGTTTTATTGGTGCCCTTTCTATATTGATTGCATCATGCATGCTTTCACCTTTTGGCCTCCCACAAGCCAGTTGGCATTCTTTCCACCCACGGCCCCATAACAGTTCCTAATTTAATTTGACCTCATTCAGTAAATGGGCATAAATCCTTTTATTCCACAGTTAATGGAGTTGTGAGCCTGTGATGGAGGCTAAAATTGTGAGCATGCCATGATTGTAATATCTCACTTTAGATAGACAATATTATATTCTCATTTATAAGAAGGTGCTGTTAAATTTTCTATTTGTTGTAGTTAACAATATAAATTAGGGTACTAACTATAAATAAATTATAGTTCTATTTTTTTGTTCTAGATTTAGGGTTGCCAACTTATATTTAGACTTGTTTTACAATAATTTTCCTCAAGCAAACACAGTTTCTACTATGCTCTTTACTTTAACATGGTAGTATAGGATTAGGATTCCGAGAAGAAAGAAAAATAATGTGTCAAACTGTAAGGCTATCCATATACAAAGATGCACAACATGATAGAATTATTTATATATGTTCTTTTATGAATTGCCATCAACAAACGTGCAAGCTAGTCAATTATGTGTTATAATGTTATCCTATATCATGGGGCATTTGGTTTGTAGGAATAAATGATATGCAGTTGGCAGTTAAGTATAGAAGACTCTCACTCCCAAACTTGCCTGTACATTAACTATTTTAACACAAGTAGAAATCTCAATAACTGCACTGCAGATAGTAAAATCGCGGATGTTATGCACATGTAACAACTATGAACTAATTATGGTTAGACTTGACCCATTACATATTTGCTACAACCACAATGTTCAGTTGATAATTCAGCATTGTTACTCAAATTTTAGGCTTTTCCTGGCTTATGCTATTGATGCGTCCACCTGCAGGTGTTTTCACATTTGCATGAGCTTGACCTGAGATATCACCTTAGGTATTTCCACAACAACTTTCTCTTAGCAAATATTTTTTCATTAGGTGCCCGGTAACTCTTGTTTATAACGACTCATAACTGAATTTAATGAAAGACCTTAAAGCTTTCAAATGATCTGAATATAGTTAGTTTTTGTAGGTTTTTTCCTCCTGTTTTCTAGTTTTTCATTTTATTTGAGCTAGACTGCTAGAGTTGTGCTACTGTCCATGGTCTTAGTTATGAAGCATTTCTTTTGCTAATATGAACTTTCATTCACCTCTTATCTTTGTAGTCGCGAAACAGGTGCCCTAAGTCGAATTATTGATCGTGGTAGCCGTGCTATAAATTTTATTCTTTCGTCCATGGTTTTCAATGTTGTGCCTACTATACTTGAGGTGTGGTCCTTTTTCTCTTTATTGGTCTATCTTCTGGTTTATTTTTAACGCAATACAAAATTCTTCTGCTATTTATGTAAGAGTTTCGGTTATCTTATTGCTTCCAGTGCCTGTTTCTTAATACATTTTGAACAGATTTAGCGTATGGTTTTCAGATATCAATGGTATCCGGTATACTTGCATATAAATTAGGAGCACCATTTGCATGGATTACTTCCCTTTCTGTTGCAGCATATGTGATCTTCACATTCTCTGTGACTCAGGTGTGTTTTTCTTTGTTTTATTTGATGTCTAAATTATAGCCTGGACTGTTTTTGCTTTCGTTGTAGTGCCTCCGATGAGATGTTCACTTTATGCTAAAGGATTTTATGGCCATCCTCTGGAAATGATAGATATTTTCTGTATCAATCCCTTGTCATTTCGTCCACCTTTCTTACGATTTATTGGTGACTGATGAAAGACACGGCTCTGTTTCTTGGGTGCTTGATGTGAAGTTTTATTTGATCACCATTTTAAAAAAAAAATTCTAGCTGAGTTGTTACTTGTTAACAATCAAGGGATTGCTTTTCTTTATCATTTTGCAGTGGAGAACCAAGTTCAGGAAGGCAATGAACAAAGCAGATAATGACGCTGGTACACGGGCAATTGACTCATTAATTAACTACGAGGTGGCTTTCAAATCTTGTTGAAAATTGGTGTACACTTTTATTTGCTGCTAGCGGCTTGAATTTAACAACATTGCTTTTGATTGCTATTTCTTTTCAGACCGTGAAGTATTTTAACAATGAGGCCTTTGAAGCTGACAAGTATGATGAGTTTCTACAAAGTAAGTTTTTTCCCCTTTAAAAAGTTCTCTTTTAGTAGGAAAGCCCTCCAACCCCCCCCCCCCCCCCCCCCCCCCCCCCCCCCCAACATCTTAAACTGGCTAACTACAAACATAGGACTTCTTGTTATTGTATGCAAGTGTTTTGCCAAAAAGATGTGTTATCCGGTTTAAATCTTAGAACACTGAGATATAAAGAACTTGGGTTCATGAATCATATTAAAGCAGCATTTCTATTCTTGTTTCTTGATCTTATGTATTTGTGATATAACTTACTGTATAGCATCAGATTGACTCTTTTGCCTTCAGCATAAACTGTTTGCTCTTGAACTATGAAACTGCTGTGGTTGATTATGCTTTTGGTTTAGAAACTGTAACCATTCTTCATTGGTTGATGTTCCTAAAGGCTTAATTGTGCAATGAAGCTGATATTTTAAGGAAACAAAGTCTGAAACACTTGTTTCTTTCTCAAACTAACTTCAAACATTGCGAAGTATAACAAACAGTTCATTTTCAGCAATTTTGATGTGTTGAGGATTATTTACTTCTCGTATATATATTTAATTATTATATGCTAATTTATTGTTAACATGTTTACTGATATCAAGTTAATTAAATTCATAAATTCTTTCAGAATATGAATCTGCTGCATTAAAAACTCAAAGAAGTCTTGCCATATTAAATTTTGGCCAGAGTTTGATATTCAGTGCAGCAATCTCTTCAGCTATGGTCTTGTGTTCACATGGGATTATGAATGGCAGTATGACTGTTGGAGACTTGGTAAAAAATCGATTTTTTTTTGTCGCAAAGGATGCACTATTATATTAGTGACTTTATAGAACCATAACCAAACATCTCTTCCTAGGTCATGGTAAACGGGCTATTGTTTCAGCTTTCTCTTCCGCTCAACTTCCTTGGAAGTGTCTATAGAGAAACAGTTCAAAGTTTGGTTGACATGAAGGCCATGTTCCACTTACTCGAGGTATTGTCTCAGTAATTGGAAGTTCTCCATTCCATTTTTCTGCTAGTGTTTCAAAATTTTAGTTGTTGTATCGTTCTTTGTTTTTAATCTTCTTGTTTTACTTTTCTCAAGGGTTGCTCTTAGCTCAGCTTGTTCAACAGGCTCGAGTGAGAATTATGTGTGTCCTGTAACAAAAATGTCTCTTTCACAAACCCTAAAACAATTTTGTGGTGTTGGTAATGCTTCAATCTTTCAATTCTAGCTTCTTTATCAAAAGACAGCAATTTCTTTGTGGTTTGTAATTGTAATCTAAATGCACGTAAAAGATATAGCGAGGTTTTCAGCCAACATTACTAGATATTAAGTTTAGGTGTTAAGGGAAGTTAGGAATAAAGAAGTGATTCAAAGAAGCATGGCTACATGATGAGAGATAAGTTGGAAGGTTTCTGTGACAGCTAGCTTAGGTGAAATCAATTATTTGTTGTGAAGCTTATTGTACTGCTTTTCTTGTTACTCCATTCCAATATGCTTGATTTCATAGCTGGTGGCTATGTGGCACCAAATGAAGTAAAAAATCTTGAGATTCGACTTAGGACCTTACTATACTTCTACCTGTTGATATCGTGTTTGTTTCCTTTTCTTTTCTTGAATTATTTTGAGTTCGGATAATAATTTGATTTACTGCTATGTGTTGATTCAATCTACATGATGGGTAATGGGTTGCGTAAAAGTGTTAATCATATGTTTTAACTGTTGAAGATTTCAGAAATTATTTAGGTAGTGTTTGAGACAGCTTCTAGGAATCACTTATCAGCTTTTCCTTAATAAAATTTTCCAAAATTTTGATATTTTGTTAAGGAAAAACTGAGAAGTGCTTTTTAAAAGCTCTACCAAACACTACATTAGGAAATATTAGTTTGTATATTTTCCTTTTTCTGTTAGAATAGGAAATGATCATAGGATCAATTAAGTGATTTAGTTACCTTTTATTCTAGGTATGTGTTACGTGTCTCAATATTTAATGGGCCTAATATGAGTCCTAATATAAAACGCATTGGCCCAAGAGTTCCCCAGGCCTCAGAAGAATCTAGACGTGCGGAGAACAGAATAAAACGTGAAGTAGGAGAGGACTGTTAGGACATTTTGTTATTTTCCTTGAGAAGTTTTGTAACATTGCTAGGGTAGAGCAAGAGCTCTTTTACAGAGTTAATACTCTGGGTTTACATTTTATATTTGATATATATAAACTTACAATTCGGCGTTCAGAATTATATTTGATCTATGAAATCTGGGTTGCAACAGTTTGTAAGATCTATAAATGCTGTACATTATCAGTAGAAATGTAAGCAAGATTTTACAGAATAATTATTTTTGTTTCATGGTATCAGAGACACCGATCCAAGGTGTTTATGCCTCCCGCATATTATGTTTTTTACCCTAAATTACAATGGTCTTAGAAGCATCTCTTGATGGAAAAACTCAGGCCACTTCATGTCAAACCATATCATCTAATCCCACATTTGACAGTCAATCACTGCAAATCACCCAACACAAGTTGAATGGATTGAATTTTCGAGAATGGTTTCAATCTGTCATTCTTGTAATCAAGGGAAGGGGGAAGATTGGATATTTTACAGGTGTTGTCAAAGCTCCTTCAGAAACTGACGCAAAATTCAGTACATGGGAAGTTGAAAACTCTATTGTAATGGCTTGACTTATCAATTCTATGGAGCCGTCCATTGGCCGAACGTATCTCTATTACAACACAACCATGGAGATTTGGGACGCAGTACTAGAGATCTATTCAGAACTAGAAAATACCTCTCAATGCTTCGAGATTCGGTCGAAAAATCGAAACAAGAGGCAAGACAACCTGAATGTGACCGAATACTTCAAGACCTTCGATTTCTTACAGGGCTTAAATCCAGAATTAGACGAAGTGGCCGATTGCTTGGCACAAAACCATTTCATTCACTTCGTGAATCTTTCGCTGAAGTCCGAATGGAGGAAAGTAGACGCCGAGATATGCTGAATTCTTTGCGACGGGATACTTTCACCTTAGACACCCAAGGATCGGCCCTGGTCGCGCACAAAAAGGACTATGTGCATGACATCAAGCATAGACCCAATAAACCAGATATAGCCTGTGGGTATCAATCAAATAATCGGGATCGGGTTGTGTGTGATATTTGTAAGAGGCCCAACCATGCTCGTGACAATTGTTGGGAAATTCACAGCAAGCCCACCGATTGGAAGTCCAAGAAACAGCGACAACAGCCTTAGTCAGCCAATATCGCGGAATCTACTTCTAATGTCGCTTCTGAATTTTCCAGCGAAAATTTGGACATGTTGAGCTAGCTATTGCAACAAACTAGAGTGTCATGGGACCTGGTAATCAAAACCCAAGAACGCCTACTGCAGCCATGGCAAAGACAGGTATAATCCATCACGATTTTCTATCAAAATCTCAACCAGATTGTTGGACTTTTGACACAGGTGCTTCATACCATATGTTTGGGTCAGTAGAAGTTTTTGATACTTATAAAAAAATTGCAATAGCAGAATAATGTTTGGGTTGCAGCTAGAAAAGTGTCACCTACGGTAAGAAAGGGCACGGTTTGTTTATTAAATATGACATTAAAATCAGTGTTGTTTATGCCAAAGTTGTCCCATTAGCAAGCTTACAGAGGATATGAATTGTGTTGTAACCTTTTATCCTTCTCATTGTGAATATCAGGACAATTCTTAGGGAAGATGATTGGAGTTGCTAAGAAAAGAGATGGGTCGTATTATATGTTTGGGAGAAAAAGTTCCAGCCCTGCTAAGTCTCTAAATTCCATATATTTGTCAGTTGTTTCTAATTTTGATGTAATGTTGTGGCATCAACGCGTGGGACACCCTAGTTTCTCATATATGAATATTTTGAATCCCCATCTTTTTATCAATAAAATGGAACTTCTTTTCAGTATGAACCAGTGTGCTTGCAAAATAATCACGCACAAATTACCCTGCACATGTTTATAAACCTTCAAAACCATTTGAGCTAGTCCATAGTGATATATGCGGTCTACTAGGACTTTTAATCTCACTAAAACTCAATGGTTTGTCACCTTCATTGATGATCACACAAGGTTATGTTGGGTATATCTTATTGAAGAAAAATCTGAAACTTTCTATTGGTTCAAACAATTTCATAAATTTGTTTTGAATGTGTTCCAGTCCAATATTCTTGTTCTTCGCACAGAAATGGGAAGGAGTACCTATCACGTGAGTTTAGCCAATACTTGGGAGAAAATGGGATAAACCATCAAACATCTTGTGTCGATACAACAAACAAAACCAGGTGGCTGAGAAAAAAAATGTCATTTGTTAGAAGTTGCTAGGTCCCTCACTAGCTCTATTCCTAATTCCTGTTAGGGGAAGCTATTCTCACATCTACTTATCTGATAAATCGTCTACCTTCGAAAACACTCAAATTCAAAACTCCTTTGAGCTCTTTAGTTGCTTGCCTTCCCAACCTTAATCTTTTCAGCTCATTTTCCCCGAAAGTCTTCGGGTGTACGGTTTTTGTTTACAATAAACAACCAAACCGGAGTAAACTTGATCCCAAGGTACTTAAGTGCGTTTTGGTAGGATATTCCCCTACCCAAAAAGGATACAAGTGTTACTCCCCTTCAGGGCTTCACAAAAAAAAATCTTTGTTTCTTTGGATGTAACCTTCTTTGAAAATGTTTTTTCTACTCTTCTACTGGTCTCCAGGGGGAAAATAATACTGGGGAGAGTAGTTGGGATCGTACTGTGTCACTACCCATATCAGAAGACGTGTCTCACCCTCTATATTCAGCCCCAATACCTGTTTCTAACCCTATCTAGATTCACGAACAAATGGAGAAAGTACTGGAGGTAGTTGCAAGGAAACCACTTCATACTTACTCACGCAAACCAAAGACTTCTTAGTACAACCATTCATCGACCCTAGAATGGGAACCTGCCATGAGCATTGATTTGGATCTTTTAGTTGCACAACGGAAAGGGATAAGATCTTGTACTATGCACCCAATTGCGAATTTTCTAACCTGTACAAAGTTGTCTCCTAGTTTTGAGCTTTTACAGCAAAGATTGACAGCGTGAAAATCCCCAAAAATATTGATGATGCTTTGAAGGACAGAAAATGGGAACACGTTGTGCAAGAAGAAATGAAAGCTCTGTAAGACAACAAAACTTGGGATATAATGGATCTACCTAAAGATAAGAAGTGGTTGGAAGTAAATGGGTTTTTTAGTGAAATATAGAGCTGATGGACAAGTCGAAAGATACAAGGCTCGGTTGGTGGCACAAGGCTTTAAATTCAATTCAATTCGTGTGTTGTTATCTCTTGCTGCAAATTTGGATTTGGAATTGCACCAGCTTGATATTAAGAATGCGTTCTTGAATGGTAACCTTGATGAGGAGGTGTACATGAAGATTCCACCTGGTTTCCAGTCTGAACATGAGCTAGATAAAGTTTGCAAACTGCGGAAATCATTATATGGGTTGAAACAATTCCCACGAGCTTGGTTCACCAGATTTAGCTCCGCTCTCATGCGATTAAGATATCGTCAAGGAAAGACAAATCATACTCTTTTCATCAAAGAAAGAGAAGATGGAAGGAAGGCCATCCTCATTGTGTACGTGGATGATATTCTAATTACAGGTGATGACAGTATTGAAATTTATCAACTCAAAAAAATTGAGGAAAGAATCTGAGGTCAAAGATTTGGGATCCTTGAAGTATTTTCTCGGTATTGGAGATTTCTAGAAGTAAAGAGGGCATCTTCATTTCTCAAAGGAAAAATACTCTTGATTTGCTACAAGAAACCGGAAAATTGTGCTGCAAACCGGTTGGAACCCCGTTAGAGAAAAATTGGAAGAGGAGGATTAAGGAGAATGAACCTTGTACAGACATCGGAAGCTACCAACGTCTGATTGGTAGATTAATATACTTATCTATCACACGACTTGATATTGCATATGCTGTTAGTGTCGTGAGTCATTACATGCATTCCCCAACTCAGAGTCATCTATAAGCAGTGAATCATAGTTTGAGATATCTCAAAGGAACTCCTGGCAGAGGACTCGGGCTCCTGAAAAGTGATAATCGGAGCATTGAAGGATTTGTTGATGCAGACTAGGATGGAAGTGATAATTGTAAATCAACTTCTGGATTTTGCTCGAAGCTGTGGGGAAATTTGATTATGTGGAGAAGCAAGAAACAAACCGTGGTAACAAGAAGTAGTGCTGAGGCTGAATTTCGAGCTATTGCACAAGGGATGTTTGAAGTTATTTGACTAGAAAGATTAACGCAAGACCTGAGAATTACCATCAGCACACCGATCAATGTGTACACTGACAGTAAATCTGCCATTAGCATTGTGAACAATCCAGTCCAACATGATCGAATGGAACATGTGAGGATAGACCAAAGCTTTATCAAGAATGAAATGGATGAGGGAGGCATCAAATTATGTTATATCTCCTCACAGGATCAAGAAGTTGATATCCTTGCCAAGAGCCTCACAAGGCCAAGTCATGAAAATCTTCGGAGCAAGCTTGAAATGAAAGATATCTATTCCTAAGCTTGAGGGGAATGTTGTAGATTTCAGAAATTATTTAGGAGATATTAGTTTGTATACTCATTCCTTTTTTGTGTTATCTAGAATTGGAAATGATCATAAGATCAATTAACTGATTTAGTGACCTTTTATTCTAGGTATGTAAGATGTATAAATGCTGTTCATTATCAATAGAAATGTAAGCAAGATTTTACAGAATAATTATTCTTGTTTCATTAACTTATGTAGTTTTGTGTGTGCAATGATGATTTTACCTTGAACCTTAACAATTTAATCATGTAGTGAGCAATGTTTTTTGTTGCAATAAAGTCTTGTGTGGTATATGTGTTTTTACTTGCCTGCATTAAGTTCATAGTTTTTTCAGTCACTCATGTCAAGTGATTGACTTGTGTTGTATATAATTTATATTTCTTAAAATCCTGACAAGTTTTCTGATTCATCCTCCAGGAGAAGGCTGAAATCAGGGACATGGATGATGCCAAGCCTTTGAAATTAACTGGGGGTGGCATTGAATTTGACAACGTTCACTTCAGGTTCACTTTATAATCTCTGGTCAGCATTCTGCTGTCAAAATGAATTCTTTATGTACACAGTAGAAAAATACGATATATAAAAATAATGTCTGCAGAAATGGTACATGAAACTCTAGGTCCTTGTGTTATATCGAAGAAAAGTACCGCAAAGTTTGTGGGTATTTATTATGCAGCTAGAAAGAGGATGTGTGGATTGCAACAGATCTAACTGCTGTAATCTAAACTTGGATGCACATGCATAAGTGTTCATACTTGTGTTCAGATCATGTCACCGTTGAAACAACAGAAAACAACGACGAAAGATTATATATATACTTCTGCAATTATCATTGAAACATTTAGTGATTTGTGTTTCACTTGCTAAGGATTTTAAAAGTGTCGAGCATGATACAATCTGGAAGTCGTTGCATTTTCCGCATTTTCATGTACTTAGGCATTGATTCATTCCAGAGTTTTATGCTTCGTATATTGATATAGAAGTTTGAAACTAAAGTGTTGGTATTCTCTTTAAATGACAAAATATTTACCTTGACATCACAATCATTTACCTTCAACACTTTGGTTTGCTGAAAAACTCTAAACGACCATGATGATTGGGTTCTCTCAAACGGTTCAGTGATATCATATCTTATAGCTTATTTTTGTATATGTACATCTCTTACGTTTCTTTTGTGATCTGCTCGTGCAGTTATCTTTCAGAAAGGAAGATTCTTGATGGAACGTCATTTGTTGTGCCAGCGGGGAAAAGTGTGGCTATTGTTGGAACAAGTGGCAGTGGTAATTAGATAATTTGAAATTGACTGTGCATCATTTAACATCTGTCTTTTCTAAGTATTTGATGATGGTTGGCTTCCGCGTGCTTCATGTTTGGTTATTAGCGATATAGTTGCTGAAAAAATATTTTTTTTATTCTTCCACTTACTTTTGATACATGCTTATCAGTTTGGATTCACTTGTTAGGTTGCTTGAAGTTTTTGCCTGGGAGAGAATATGTATTTCAGTCCCTGGACCAGAGACATCTATGAAAACTGACATACATACTGATGTTATAAGAAAATAATGTGGTGTTTTTGTTTCCTATGGAGGTAAAATGGGCTGAACTTGTATGAGTTTGGGAAAATTTTGTTTTGAGACCTTCACGCAACTTAAATTATTCTAAGTATATGCATGTTTCACAGAATTTAGCCAATGCATATCTTATCTATGGGCAATCAGTTTTCCTATCAATTCTTGTATACTCTTCTGCATACTGTTTTCCTAGTACTCTGTTGCGTTTTGATCCAAGCCGGTGTTTGTTCAGTACAACACTGACAATGTTTCTTAGTTAAATTGTTCAAATAGTATTGATTACATGTATGATAGTTGGATTGAGGTTCAGTTCTTGGTGATATCCATGCTATTTCTGTTTTTATGTTATATATATCTTGTGACAGATGCCAATTCATTCTGGATTCTTACATTTTAAGTTCTGCTCTTGTTATCTTTTTTCATAAAAGATTGATAAGCTGGTTGCTGCTTATTTGCAGGAAAGTCTACCATTCTTAGATTGCTCTTCAGGTTTTTTGATGCCCACTCTGGACATGTAAGAATGCAACCATTTCCTTTTCTGAATCCTTCTTTGATACAATAAGTAGATTTAACATTTATTTTCTGCATGATGTTTTATGATGAATTTTAGGTCACTTCCATTTTTAAGTTTCATTGTTACACAGCTTTTTTTTTTCTCATACCGTCTGTGGTCATTATGTTTTGTAGCTTATAGCAGCAATGTGTATACATTCCGATTTACCAGGATTAATTAAAAAGCAGAAGCATATAAAATCATGCTAGTTATTTGTCAAATAAGAGCTGCAACACTTTCTTTATTTTATTTCACCAAATTGGGTCCTAGACTTTATTCAAGGCTGCAAGCACCTTGCTATTCGACAGATAAAAATAGATGGTCAAGATACTCGGTTGGTAACTCTTGAGAGCCTCAGAAAGTCCATCGGCGTTGTTCCTCAAGATACTGTAAGTGTCTTTTGTTTACTCGTGATTTTTAATCTAGGTCCGTAGAACTAAAAGCTTTCTGGTTCTATGATTTGTATGAAGGACTTGTATTTTGCTGGCAGGTACTGTTCAATGATACCATATTCCACAACATTCATTATGGCCGCCTTTCAGCGACAGAGGAAGAGGTTTTGTTAAATTTATATTGGTTTTGAGCTGTCAGATTGCACATTTCATAATTCTTCACGTATTCCAATTGTTTTCTTGTATCAGGTGTATGATGCAGCTCGTCATGCAGCAATTCACGACACCATTATGAATTTTCCAGAGAAATATTCAACTGTTGTTGGGGAGAGAGGGCTTAAGGTATGGCTTCTATTTTTACCCTTCCACTGAACCTATTGTTAAAATTAACATTTTTCTCTTGATTATATATTTATTTATAACCTATATATATTTCTAGTTTTTGCACGCAAAATTCTTCTTTTTACGACCTAAGTCATATTTCAAGAATAACTTGGGCAGAAAATAATATTTTGCAGCAACTTTTGATTTCTAAACCTGCGGTATGTTTCAATCATAAACTCTGTATCATCCTCTTCCTGACTACTTTCAGAAGGTTTTTTTATTTCATCTTCACATTATCATCTGCTGTTAGCATGGCCATTCTCTAATGATGGATGGGTTAGTAATTCGAGATGCCTGGTAATTGGAAACAAATAGTCACATTAGCCTTTGACAGTAGACTCATATATGCTTTGGCTCTTAGGTTTTATCAGTTTTTCATTTCTATTTAGAAAAGTTCCTTGTCCTATTGTGCAGTTAAGCGGTGGTGAAAAGCAACGTGTTTCACTTGCTCGTGCATTCTTGAAAGCACCTCCCATAATGTAAGTATCTTCTTAGATATTGAACTCTCAAGCATCATTGCTGCAAGTATATCGATCTGTCCACTCATCTGTTTTTTTTGTTATATTTTGTTGCCTGGCTCATGGTTCTAAAAATGCTGTTAAATTTGTATTTGAGAAATAATGAATGGTAGACTATTAGTAAATCATGTAATATGATGAAGTGTATACATAATATGGTCTTTACTGAGAATCATGATTTTTATTTTTTATTTTATTTTATTTTATTTTAATGAAAATGACTTCATTAAAAGGTAAAGAATAATACAAATACACTGGGCATCCCCAGGAGAAAATCAATAATATTCCAAGGAATCAAAAACACTGGGCATCCCCAGGAGAAAGATCATGCAACATAAAGAAACAGTATAATCATTCTATCGCCATCTAATAAGGAGTACAAATGTATGCCAGCACTTGCACTTTAGCCAGCATCTTCTCAACACATGGTTTTTCATCGTCAAATACCGCCCTATTGCGAGAGATCCAAAGTTGATAGATACATACAACTAGAGCCACAACTCGTAGTTTTGCAAGCCTAGAGTTGCCCCTATATGTGCCACGAAATGCCTTCAAAATAGTATGCCGAGTAGCCATTCTCTTCCTCATACCCAACCAATCCCGCACTTTGTTCCAAAGGATGGCAGTGACTTTGCACTCAAAGAACAGGTGAGCATTACATTCATCTTTTTGTTTGCACAATGGGCATAATCAATCTTCCACAAACCCAAGCCGATCCTTGGTGAGTAGCTTTCCATGAGCAAAAAGCCAAAGAATAATCCTATGCTTCGGAATGATACAGCTCTTCCAAATTAGAGGTTTCCACGGCCACGCACCCCGGTTACCCTTAAGGAAGACGTAAGCTTTATTCAATCCTCCTTTCCTATCAAACCAACTCTCAAGCACCACTTTAGCCTCAACAACTGAACCCACTCTCTCCACAATCAAGTCCCGGATGAAAAGCAATTTCTTAATCAATGTAGATTCATCTTCCCTTCAAGGCCAATCCCAAATCTCACCATATTTCCAAAACTCGATGTTAATGCATTGAATCCAAAGGCTATCTTTCTTCATGTGAATCTTCCATAAGGTTTTAGCAAGCAGTGCTATATTCCAAATAGAAAGATCCTTGATGCCCAAGCCTCCATCCTCTTTTGGCCCACAAACTTTCTCCCATGCAATAGGTGGCCGCTTTGTAGGCCAAACAAACTTCCGACACAACCTGGAGATTGTCTCAAGTACATATTCGGGGATAGGTAGAATAGATAACCAAAAGCATTGTACCCCTTGAAGGACCGATCTCACAAGCTCCAACTTCCCGGCATAGGATAGTGATTGAGTAGGCCAAGCCGAAATTTTGTTCCGTATTGCATCCACAAGTACACAAAAATTTGACGATTTCAATCTAGAAGAGTAGAGTGGTAAACCAAGATATCGAAAAGGAAGCATGCCTTCATTCATTCCCAATACTTCCAAAATGTCTTCTTTTATGTCATGATCAACCCCTGCCAAATATACATTGGATTTATTCAAGTTAACTTTCATGCCCGACATTTTACCAAACTTCATAAGGCACTCAAACATCAGGAGTACACTTTGTCGCTTCGCCCTTGAGAACAATAATAAGTCGTCCGCATATGCCAAATGAGTGATGCGGAGATCATAACATTTAGCATGAAATTTGAAGCTCGGATTACGTGCCATAACACCCATCATTCTCGAAAAAACCTCAAGACAAAGAGTGAAGAGCAACGGTGACAACGGATCTCCTTGCCTTAAACCCCTCATCCCTTTGAAGAAACCATGGAATTGGCCCTTAATGAATCTAGTAAGAAGTAGTAGTCACACATTCCATAATCCATGCTATGAACTTCATTGGAAAATTTAACACCTCCAAAGTCTCCTTCAAGAAGTCCCATTCAACCATATCATAAGCCTTTTGTAGATCAATTTTGATGGTGCATCTCTTTGCGGACTTCTTCCTAGTATACCCCCGTAATAACTCTTGGGCCAAGTGAACATTATCAACGATCGATCTTCCCCTGACAAAAGCCGCTTGTGCCGGATTCACTAGGTCCCCTATCAGCTCCTTGAGTCATTTCACCATGATTTTTGAGATAATCTTATAAAACACCGAGCAACAAGAAATAGGTCTAAAGTCATTCACCTCCTTCGCACTTTGTGTTTTGGGCACAAGTGCAATGCTGGCATGATTCCATTGCTTAAGTATCTTACCATTCACAAAGAACTCTTGCACCGCTTTGAATACATCTCCCCCAATAATATCCCAAGCTTCTTTGAAGAAATGTGATCCAAACCGTCCGGCCCCGGGGCTTTCTCACCTTCAATATCAAACAGAGCATGTTTCACGTCATCCAATTTAACCGGGGCAACAAGCAAGTCATGTTTGCTTGTATCAACCTTGGCACCTTCATTCATAGCATCCAAATCCAATTCCATTCTTCCCTAACTAGTAGTACCCAACAATCCCTTGAAATGATTAACAAATGCTTCGGCAATTTCATCGGGTTCACGAGTCTCACCCCCATCTTGAGTTCGAATATAGGAGATTGCATTTCGCTTGTTATTCCTTCGAATCAAATCATAGAAAAACTTAGTACATCGATCAACTTGCTTGATGAAATCTCCTTTCACTTTTTGTGCCACAAAAAGTCTTTCCGCCTCCAATAGTACCTCCTCCGCTTTCTTTCTCATATCCATATACTCCCTATCCATACTACCTCCTTGTAAGATATGATTTTGTATGAGTATCAAATCTTCCTTGGCTTTGTGTGCCCTAGAAGAGATATGTCCAAACTCTTTGTTGTTCAGGGATTTAAGCGGTATCTTCAATCTATTCAATTTCTTTTTCAACATAAATTGTGCCGTGCCACTAACTTCGCATACCAATTGCTTTCCACTACCTCCTTGAACCGATCACTTAAAGTCCACATATTGAAGAATTTGAAAGGAGTACATCTGCTATGATTGTCTTTATCAAAAGATACAACACCAATGAAGTGATCGGATATACAACCCGGCGCCAAGAAAGCCGCTTCCGCCCCAAATAAACCAGCGAACTAGGTTGGGTTCACAAGAATACGACCCAACTTCGATTTGACACTCGGACTCATCCAAGTATAACGGTTCCCGGTATATCTCAAATCCACCAAATTGAGCTCATTCACTCAGTCCACAAAGTCTTTGGTATCATAATTACGAACCGAGAGTCCTCCACATTTATCCTCCGAGGACAAGACATTGTTGAAGTCTCCAAGAACCGTCCAAGGTTCATTCAGGTTGTGCCCAAATTGACAAAGCTCCTCCCAAAGTAAACGTCTCATCACCAACTTATTCATCCCATAAACAAAGGTGGCCAAAAAATTTTTGTTACTCCTAATATCCGAGAACGTGTAAATGTTGTTCTCCCATCCCACAAAGCTCAACTCTTACATTATTCGGGTTCCAAATAACCAAAATGCGAATCTTATTACAACATAGAAGGTTAGATAGGACCTTCATGCCACTGAACCGGAGTCTCATGGCAAGATGCAAATCTTTTTCCTCCAACTTAGTCTCCAATATACCAAAAACATCCACATGTTGAGTGTACATAAAAGTAGATACACTCTTTTGTTTCAGGGGTTTGTGGAATCCCCTTATATTCCAAGATGCTACCTTTATTGATAACCCGATTTACCCCCACCATCAGCCCCATTTCCTTTCTTATTACTCTTCTTATCCTCATTTTTTTTATTGTTGTTGTTACTCCCTCAAGTGACCTTCTTATCTGGTTTTGAAGGTATTTTCCCTCCACTGTCGTTATCATACAGCCCTTCAAGGAATTGGGCTAAAGTTTCATCTAAGGATGTATCCCCCTTTCTTGTTCGAGTTTTTCTTTTGTTTTTTTTCTTATGAACGACCTTTTTAAAGCCCTCTTCATCTACATTTTCATGCAAATTTTCAGCACTCCTCGAAGTCCCTTCCTAAGGAATGTAACCACCTGGTACACTCTCCTCTACAATGATAGACTTCCCTTTATCAATTTTGTTGGTTGCAGGATCACCACTTTCTATTATATCATCATCAATCTGCGCAATCTCGACATCCTCAACGGTCTTGTGTTCCTCATTATTTCCACTGTCACGTAGCCTATCCATGTGTCCTCTTGGCTTAGTATGCATGGATCGACCCCTTCGCCCAACTTGTTTCCACGTAACACTCTTAGATCGGAATCTTCTTTGCGAAACACTACCTCTTTCTCTACGATGAGCCTCATCCACAGCCTCAAGCACACAAGAGTTCTTGTCATGACCCACCCTCTTGCAAGTTTCTCAAATCAAGTGATTGTTTTCATAGACAATCTTTACTTCCACCAACCCAATTGGTAGATTAACATTCAACCTCTCAATTTGTTGTTCCTTCCCAAGATCCACTTCAACCAACACTCGAGCAAAACGAGTTCTTTTCCTACTACTTGTGAGCATATCCGTATGTATAGGGGTTCCAACTATCGAAGCCAACCTACTCAAGATGTGAGCATTCCAACAGTCCGGAGGTAACCCATGAAATTGAACCCAAGTTGGTATCCCAATCATGTCCTCTTCACGGAAACGAAAACAACGTGGCATTTCTTTCAAGTAAAGATGAAATCCATATACCATGTAATTGCCCCCATGAATAATACGCTCACGAGCACTAGCATCCGGGAACGTGAATACAATCCAATCCGAGTCATAAGTTTGGAATTGAATACCCTCACCCCATCGCCGCACAAGATCAACAAGAGCTGGAGTCGGTGGCCTTCCTCCTACAACAAATCCCAACAAACAGATGCCAAACGCTTTGTCCACCGTATCAATAACATCGTAGTCAAAATGAATATCTTCCTCAGCATTGAACTCAACAAATTCCAACTTCTGATTTTTCCCAGAGAATCGATTTGACTTGAACAAGTTAGCAAATGGTGTCGATCGGCGCTGTTTCATTCTTTTAGCATCACTCTGTCGATTGTTATGCCCATTCAAGTTCTCAGTATTTGTCTGGTTAACAGAGATATCAGCTGTAACAACATCATCACCCATCGTGTTCACTGGACCATCATCCATTGTATTCAAATTCGTTTGCTTCACGGATACAGTCATTTTGTCGAATACTTTATAATCACCACAATAAACCTTGCTCGGTGAACCTCTCCAGCCACCAAACACCAACCACAATCACGCAAGAACCAATCACACGAGAAGAAGGTTCACACAAGAAAAAAAAAAAAAAACCTGAGCCGAAGCTAAGATAAGGAAATAGTATCAGCCAAATACCTCAATAGTACTGAAAGCAATCTCGAAATAGCGGAGAGTGAAGAAAACCAGAGCCCAACAGAAAACGAGCTCGACCAACACCAATGCAAGATTTTAAAGCAGCCCTAAAGCACCGCAAGACTCCTGCTCAGTTACCCCATGCCTGTGCAACCGAGAAGAAGTGAAGGAACAGAAAGGCGGGAGTTTCAAAATTTGAATTTTGAACCCCTAGCTCGCCGGAGAAGACCCACCGCAGCTGCTACCGGAGACGAAAGTGGCCGGACGATTACATTGAAGTTGTCCACCACCAGAAATTATACCACCGAATCAACACAAAAACTCCAAACCCACATTATTTCTCAAGGGGAGAGAAGTGAGAGAAATTCTCTCTCTAAACGTTTCAAGGTTGTTTCCAAAATCCCACTACTGAGAATCATGATTATGCTCACTTTCCACCTGGTTTACATACGTGCAAATGCACCTTCCAACCAAGCCCCATTAATTGATCATAAAAATATCGTGGAAATGCTGCACGGACCCATATAATCTCTTCAGAAAGAAGATCTTATCTCATGGTAGCCTGCTCCAGTTACCTTTTTCAATTGTAGCCATATCTTATTGCAAATAATTCCAACATTTCAGGAGGACATTTTTGACATGCCAATTTAATTGCACCACTTTTCAGTAATTAAGTTGTCCATGCATACCCATTGTTTGACATGCTTGTTCCATACGAGTTAGCAGAGTGCTGTGGGTTAAATAAATTACATATATATTTTTTTGAAAAAATATAAATTATATTTAGAAAAAGGCAAGTGCAATTTTTTTCTTATAGTATTCTTGGTTTGCTGAATTCAAAAGAGTGAAATAAATTTTTATTTCTAAGTTGTTCTCATATTTTCCAAAATGATGTAATCACTGTTACTTGTTTTAGACAATGTATGCTTGGCTGAAGTAACTTGGGAGCACGGGGGGATTACTTTCTAATAGATGTGCCCAAACCCAACGAGTTTGGGGACTATGATTAAGCTGCTAGGGTCTGTGGGGAGGACACCTCTTAAGATACGTTTATGTGTGTATGTTTAATGATTTCTGAAGTTAATTAATTATTTTGATTTGCAAATTATTTTATCTTTTTATGTCAGTTGTTACAATTTTTTGGAATATATAACCTTTTTCCATGTTTTCATTCACTCGTTCCTCCCTTTTGCTGGTACTGGCACCACCATCTCTTTCTCGGTTGCCTCGGTTCTTTCTATGTCCTCCACTTCATTAGAAATCATCTGCCAAAGAGGTGTCCATTGCAAACTGTGAATCAACCTACCTATATCCAATTCCACCACCATCTCTGTGTTTCGCTCTATCACCATTCACCACCCTTTCATTTTTCTCCCCTGTTTTCTGCTTATGGTCGCAAACACAAAAACATCCCAAGGCATCAAGACTGCCACATGGAATGATCGTACCAACCATAGTTGTCAAAGGCGAGCGCCTCTCGCCTCAAGGCTCAGCCCCTGCGCCTGGGATGTTCCCAGGCGCAGCGCGAATGAAGCCCACTGAGGCGCACCTAAGGCGCGCCTCAGTCTTTTTTCTGTTTTTTATAATTTTTTTTGTGTTTTAAATTTTAAGATAAGAAAGGAAAGTCCATCAAACCCTAGAATAAAATAAATGGGCCTAAGGAAAGTCGCATATTTTCCCTTTTTAATTTAAAAAACATTTAATTGAGGTTCTATTTCCTAAAATATTCAAATTTAGATATATTGATAGATTGATAACAACTATAAACTAGGATCTAAATTGTCAATCTGCATTAAACTAGAATCTAAATTAATTCACTGGACAAGTTAGTAGAGAAAATCCCTACACTTATTATGGCAAAAAAGAAAAATAAAAGTAAAGAAAAAATCTGCTAGTAATAACAGATTTCTTAACTACACACATCATACTAAAAATAATATATCAGTATTCTGGATTAGAAAAGTAAAAGTAAGGCATAAATATACGAATAATGAAAGGTTTTCTTACTACATTATCAAAATAAATGTACTTTACTATGAAATAGCAGTAATAGATAAATATTTTTTGTGATATGATATATTTTTGCTTAGATTAGTTATTTCAATAATAGTTTTTTTTTTTGTCATATAATATCATTAAATAAATATATTTTTCTGAAAAATTAATATTACGCCTTGCTTCGATAAGGCGCGCGCCTCGCCTTGAGCCTTGCGCCTCAGGCTCCAGGACCCTTTGCGCCTTGCGCCCTTAACAACTATGGTACCAACCTTGACCCATCATGATTCAACCATTTCACTTCTTCCTCCTTCCCTCTGTTCTGCTCCTTGGACAAGTCTAGCCTCACATCAGCTAATTGCACCATCGTTATGCCCTCTGCCTGTGACTTCTTCCTTATTTTGCTCACCAGTACAGCTGGATCCATCACCACATGCTGCTTCTACCACGACTGGTATCATAATTGCAGACCAGTGCCTCCGAAGTCCTAACTTTTACATGACCCGATTCATTTAACGACCCGCTTTTAGCCTCTCTTTTAAAATATTTTCTCTCTTGATTTACCCTATTCATAGAGGATAAACTAATTATGGCATTATTGGTGCTCAGGGCTACCGGCTAAGGTTTGGGGTTGGGTTGGTAACAAATCAATTTCTGGCTGACTATTAGGCATTTTTCCAAGTTTAAATCTTTTAAATCTTCTTGTTTCTAAAATTAAAGGTCTTTTTATTTTTCTAACAGTCAATAGCGTTAAGGGAGTTTATATGAATTATGATTAATGTGTGGTAAGTTTTATGAGTTTGAGGTAAAAGTTGTGTGGTAAGTTTTATGAGTATGAGGTAAAAGTAATTCACACTTCAATAATATAATGAACTACATGTTGAAGTTTCATGAGAACTTAAATGTTTTGTTTTGTTTCCAAAAAATGCTAGCATTGTGATGGGGTTCGGTAGAGCCTTCTCTCTTTATTAACACAAAATAAAGCTTTCATGAGGATTGACGAATCCACAAGTGATGTTGAGTGCTTCTTTTTATTTCACTTTTTTGCCTTTAGGTTCTGTGACGAAGCTACGAGTGCTCTTGACAGCACAACAGAAGCAGAAATTTTAAGTGCATTGAAATCCCTAGCTAATGGCCGAACTTCCATATTTATTGCTCACAGGCTTACAACGGCAATGCAGTGTGATCAGGTACATATGCTGCACCAATTCTTACTTAACGTACCCATATATTTACTACGTTTTTTTTTAGTTGATTGTTACCCAACGCAATATACCAATTTGTGAGTATGAACTCTTTTCCCACTTGGATGCTGGAAAGTATGATCATTTTCCACACTTTAAAACATAAGAAAATATTTTTGTGGTAAATTTATCCATGGTTTCTCATATGCTGACACGATGTCGTAACCGTGGGTAACAGATATTTTACGGGCAATCTCTTGTGGTTCCTTACCATATGCCTCATAGATATCTTACCGTAATTTTGCAATCTATGATGGGTACCTTGTTAGATTCCTCTTAACTTATTCATTTATTTCACATGTTCATTGCTAGTGTTCCTTAACAATCAGCATTATGTCAAATGTTTTCTTCAATGGATTTCAGATTGTAGTTTTGGAAAATGGACGGGTTTTAGAACAGGGACCGCACGAAGTCCTTTTATCGAAGAATGGGAGATATGCACAACTTTGGGCACAACAAAATGCCACAGTCGATTCCCTTGATGAGGCTATCAAAGTGGTGGCCTGAATTCCAACATCTCATTTAGCTTTTGCACATAGGGGAAGCAAGTATACATCTTCTTTGGGTTTCCATGTCAAAAATTCTTCTCGTTTGACAGACCTGGATCATCAAAAACTTACGGCAGGTTTCATGCTATTTCATCTTTGAATTTATATCCCGTCTGTTTGCGTATATGTACATCATACTTTACTGTGTCTCTCGCTCTCCTCGGAATAACATCAATATATGTTGTATCTTAGCATAAATCAGGTAGATATTTATTAGTTGTGATCTGCAAATGTCCTTTCACTCTTTTAGATCCTGTAATCTTTTGTGATTGAAACATAAATAATTTTAACTTTTAGATTCAGTTCGTTAAGTTCTGATTCGTGACAGAATAGTCTGCTGCGGATCTGTTCCTTGATGTTAGGCAAAAGAACAGAAGTAAAGAGACTTGTTCGTTCCATTTCCGAAATTTAATTTTACTGAATGGCCACACACACACACACACACAACCCCACACACATCACTGTTAATTTCTTTTTCCTAAGCACATTTTCCATCTTTCAGATATCTCTCAACATAATACTTTTGAGTTTTGACTACTTATTTGTAAACAGAAAAGTAAATTTGGGATTAGAAAGTGTGTTTGGTATTACGGCAAATCATGTTAGAATTTTTTTTAAGAAAATCATATTAAAAAATTAGGTATTTTAAAATTTAACATAGTATATGTGATAAAAATATTTCGAAGTAATGTAATACTTGTGGAAAAAATGATAAAAAGTTTAATTAAATACTTATATGTGCGGAAGCGTCGAAATTGATAAAAATACATTTTGAGAAAATTGATTGAAAATGAGCAATTCATCGCCGATTATATTTTGGGAAATAAGAAAAATGGTTGAAAATAATAACATTTTGATTCTATTTTAAGTTTTTAAGGTTTATTTATGAGAATTTCTGAAGTTGATTGAGAAAACATTAGAATCCTATTTTATAAATAAAACCAAAAACGCATGTAATTTTTTTTTTAAAAAATATATTTTTATTTTGCGTTTAGATGGAGAATTTGACTCGGATTTTATTTATTTTTTTAAATTTGATGACGGATGAATTTGAAATAGACATCCATCTTGAGTGTATATCAAATCTATCTTGAATATGTACATGCATTACATCAACATGAGTTGGCAAGAGAGAATTTGAAATTCATCCAACATAAATTTATTCAAACAATAAAATAGAAATCTATATATTATAATTCATAGTGTTTGCAAGAAAAAATTGGCGAGTGGGTGTTCCGTACCAAAATATGAGAAAATGTGAAAAAATATATCCAATTTCTAAAACAAATAATTATGAGCCTCGATTTCATCGTTAGTTTAAATGACGAAAAACACAAAAATGAATTGAGTAAAATTTCATATCAACAATAGAGAATTCACTTTGCCAAAAAGAAATTAGATATTGACAAAGATTGTCATAAAATGCTAAAATACAGTGCTGGAAATGTAGAGGAACCAAAGAAATATATGCTGGAAATATAGACTGGAATTCTGGAAAATACGAAATATACTGAAGCTTCGAAAATTTTCTACAGATGAGCTGTTGAGCATTTGAGAGAATTTTGAATTTTTTCGAGTGAGTGATTGTAGATTGAATGTCTGTCGTCTTCTTTTCTTGCAATTTGGAGCAACTTCCCACTTCTCCACTCTCTCCATTACATGACACGTTCTCCACTTTTCCCTTCCACTTTCTATCCGTTGGTTTCTGCTTGGGCTACCTCCTTTCTTTTCTTGGGCTTTTGTTTCTTTCAGCCTAGGCCATCCATATATTCTCGGCAATTGGGCTTAGTGCATTTTCTTAATCTGGGACGAAAAGTAATTTTATATTGCCCCTGCAGGTTGATGGTTTAATGGGACATCAGGCCTGGATTGTAATCCTCGATTCATGTTGGGCTTTCTTTGGGAGAATGGAGCACAATGAACTCTGATGAACTGAGTGGTCGGGCTTTGAGAACCACCGTGGCCCATTATGGATTTTGTTGATTGTTACTCTCTTTGAAGTATTTCAGATGCACACTAGCACAAAAAGTAGCTATTAGCCCACTCTTTAGTTATTTATTTACAAGAGTGCATAATCATGTTTTGGCTTAATATTTACAAAGATGACCCTCCTAGCCATCTTCGTTGACTCCAGTTTAGTTTCTTCACGGATACTGGGAACATATTGCTTCAAATACTTTCCATTGATGCACCTTTTATATAGTTCCACCTCAAAACATGCTAGTTAGTATGCATTCCCGTCAAGAACCCGATGAACCTTGAATGACCTTTCCTAATTTGGGGACCATTTACCAAGTTCTTTGTATTTTGCTCATATAGGTAGTATAGCCTTCCAAACCATATACCCTCCATGGAATGATTTTCTCCTTACCCTCTTGTTATAACTTTGAGCAACTTTTTCCTTTTGAATCAAGAGGTTGTTAAGTGCTTGTGTCCTCATGTCATCTAGGTCCTCCAATCCTGTGATCATGGACTCATTGTACAGTTCGGGAACCAAATGGTTCTGCATGGCTACTCTTAGAGATATATGAGACCATAATTTTCATGGGTAACACAGCTTCGTATCCAAAGGACAATGCGAAGGGACTGGGGCCAAAGGACAATGCGAAGGGACTGGGGCCAAAGGACAATGCGAAGGGACTTGCCCCAGTTGCACTTCTTTTTGAGGTTCTATATGCCCATAGAGTTCCATACAATAATCTAGGCCAGTCCTTTGGATTATCCTCCATCATCTTCTACAAGATTTTGATCAACAACTTGTTGGACGCTTCTTCTTGTCCATTGGCTTGAGGGTAATATGGCGAGGAACTGTGTAGCTTGATGTCGTAATCCATTGCAATGTTTTTCGCCTCAAACCACACAAACATAGTTCCTTGATCTGTAATGATAGACTTTGGGATATCAAATCGATGTATGATGTGTTCTTTGATGAAATCAACGACATCTTTTTGCTCCTCTTTTTTCAATGGTATCGCTTCTATCCATTTAGTAAAGAAATCAATGGCCACAATAATAAAACTATTCCTTTAGATGATGACGAGTAGATTTTATCAATTAAATCCATGGCCCACCCTCAAAATGGCAACGTCTTAATGAGTGAAACCCTGAATTTTTAAGGGTCACAATATGTAATGGACTGGGCCTCTGCTCTGCCATCTCTCAGGCTCTGCTCTAGCCTAGCCATACTCACCTTAATGTGAGACCTCGGTTCTAAACAACAATTAAAGGAGTAATTCAATAAGTAAGCAATTAAAATCCAAGAACATTTTTTTTAAAGGGGGCGCGCATGGCGTCCTGCCCAAGCCCTCGCGCGGGCGCGCCTGAAGCTCTGCCCAAAACATCCAAAACGTAGTGCCGGACGCGCGGGCGCGCCACCCGAGGCGCGGGCACGCATGGCCTGCTGAATTGGCTCAAAACAAGCCTCCAAAAGTGCAATAACATAACCAAAAGAACTCTAACATGATCCAACTAATATATATCCAACAATATAGCATTTAAATACATAAAAGTGAAGAACACGCATCGATGCTAGCTATTACAAGCCGAATACAGAATACAAGAGTTCTAACCACAAGCAAGACCACTTTCAATCCAAGTTCAAGTTCTTAACATGCTTCAAAACATAAACTAGATTGTCATGCTAACAAGACTTCTAAACCGAGTCTTACTTCTACATCATTCCCTCAAAGCTAACCATGCCTCTTCTGACTTGATCCTGCCCCACCTGTTGCCAAGTACACATACAAAACAAAGCAACAACCGGATGACTGGTGAGATTGATAACCCCAGTAAAAGCAACATACAAGCAATACAACAACAAACATGCTTTCAAAACAACAACGAAATCTATAACAACGTAATGAAATGCATGTCTTTAAACCGGGATATCAAATCTGATAAACGAGGGATTTCTGCTGTGCTTTTGGGATCCCGAAGATGAGATCACGTAACCACTCACCGACTCTCCCAATCGAGGTGGTGCCACGTATCCCACTCCTCTATACTTTGAGCAACTATAATGAGTATGCTAGCATTAGGCGAAAGACTACAACCTAAGCCACTCAGTCATAGTCCCCAAACGTCTAAACAAAAAGGGCGGTTCTGCCCGCTGAAATCAAGTAGGCTCAAGATGAATGCATAATAGAAACATAAGTATAAGCCACATAAACAACTCAAATAGCAACCAAAATACAAGTTCCTCATGCTAGAACTAGTATTGAAGCAATATGTGATTTGAAAGGGAAACTCGAGAACCAACAGTCCCGAGTATGCTATCCCTCTACGATGACTGCTTTTACCTTTCAATGCAGTAGTTCCAACTCTGGATAAGCTACAACAAAAGGTTTAATCAAAAACTAAACAATCCAACAACAAGACAACGGTTCAAGGTAATCTCTTTACCGTTCTTCGTCCAACTCTTGACGATCAAAATGCTATTAACCCTGGGCTTGACAAGCTCCAAACAAATCTGTTCAGATACAAATAAATGATCAATAACCACGATCAACTTACAAGCCAAGATCAAAACTCAAAGACGGTTCGAAATCCCCAAAACTCAAACCGACGACATAACGGCTATAAACTGAACAAACTGGAAATGCAGACAGCAGTTCAATACCGATATAATCTCATAACAATGCTAATACAACAACAACAAGGCAATCCCAACAAATCTCAAAACTCAAACTTTCGAAAATGGCTTCCGAAAATCATAACAAATCCGAACGTCGCTCTATTTCAAAACTGACAGATAATAAATGATCAGAACTCTGTAGAGAACGACATAATCGAATCTAGGACGATTCTAACAACATCCAAAAACTAGAATGTATCCGATCGTAGAAAAACTTACGATATAACGGAGCTCTCGTTGCAGTGATCGCTAATCTGCCTTCAGAAATAATTTCTAACGGACGGATCGACCGAAAATCAAAATCACAAAGCTTGGAAGAGGTTTTGGGCGCCTCTAATGGTGGATCTCGGTTGGGAGGAGGAGGGAGGATGATGAGAAAAGTCAAAACAAGAGTAGATAATATATTAAACTCCAAATTTGCATTTTAGTCCCTGAAATTTCCAAAATTTACAAAAAAGACCCTGATCAAAATCAAGTCGGCTCGTGAACTCTGCAATCTCCGATTAACTCAAATAAACTCATTTAAGATAAAAACGGGGCGTTACAATTCTCCCCCACTAAGAAGAGATTTCGTCCTCGAAATCAACAAGAACTACAACTCATAAGATAGAATAAAGAACTAAAGACAGTAAGAAGAACTCACGTCATCCGAATAACTCTGGAAAACGCTGTCTCATGTCAGACTCTGTCTCCCAAGTCGCTTCCTCGACTCTGTGACGGCTCCAATGCACTTTCACCAACGAAATCAACTTGGTTCTGAGTTGCTTTTCTTTCCGATCAAGGATCTGAATCGGTCGTTCAAAGTAGCTCAGAGTCTCGTCTAACTCGGCTTCATCAGACTGAAGGATATGAGAAGGATCTGGATGATACTTTTGCAGCATAGAGACGTGAAAAACGTCGTGAATACCAGATAAAGACGGAGGAAGTGCAAGCTTGTAGGCAAGATCGCCTATCTTCTCGAGAATCTCGTACGGCCCGATGAATCTCGGAGATAACTTCCCTCTCTTCCCAAATCTAACAGTGCCTCTGAAAGGTGAAATCTTCAGAAAGACGCGGTCTCCCTGATCAAAACTCAGAGGTCTATGCCTGACATTCGCATACTTTGCCTGTCTATCTTGAGCTGACTTCATTCTGGTCTGAATGATCTTAACCTGCTCTGCCATATCCCTAAGCATATCCGGTCCCAAATCTGGTGACTCGGACAAGTCATCCCAAAACAACGGAGATCGGCATTTCTTACTGTACAATGCCTCAATAGGCGCCATACCGATACTCGCTTGGAAGCTGTTGTTGTAAGAAAACTCAACAAGAGGCAAAGAATCCTGCCAACTAGTGCCAAAGTCTAGCACTACTGCTCGTAGCATATCCTCTAACGTCTGGATAGTCTGTTCTGACTGTCCATCTGTCTGAGGATGATAAGCTGTACTCAGATGCAATCGAGTACCAAGTGCCTCCTAAAGACTGTGCCAGAAGTGCGAAGTGAATCTAGGGTCTCTATCTGAAACGATCGACTTCGGCACCTCATGCAATCTCACAACATTGCTAACATACAACTCAGCCATCTGATCATGACGCTACATCATCCTGTACGAAATAAAACAAGCAGACTTCGTCAATCGGTCGATCACTACCCAAATAGCATCGCATCCTCGAACGGATCGTGATAGCTTCGTGACAAAATCCATAGAAATGTGATCCCATTTCCATTCAGGAACAGATAGACTGTGCAACAGACCTCCTGGTTGCTTCCATTCTTCTTTCACTTGCTGACAATTCAAACACCGAGATACAAACCTAGCAATGTCGCTCTTCATTTTCTTCCACCAGAACTGGTTCTTCAGATCGTTGTACATCTTACGACCTCCAGGATGAATACTAAACCGACTGCAATGAGCCTCTCAGAGAATATGCTGTCTCAACTCCGAAATATCAGGCATAACATTACGGTTATTCACGAACAAAACATCATCTCTAACCTGGAATTCAGGTTGATGACCCGATCTGACTTTCTCTACTGAAATCTGGATGCTCGGCTCAGACTTCTGTGCTTCTCTGATTGCAACAAACAACTCTAGCTCGGCTTGAATAGCAAACACTCTGATAGTCTCCCTATCTGTTTCAAACTCTAAACCAGAAGTGCAACAATCATCGATCAACTGAGAAACACCGATAGTAGAAAGAGATAAAGAACAAAGCTTTCGGCTCAAGGCATCTGCAACTGCATTTGACTTCCCCGGATAATACTTGATTTCACAGTCGAAATCCTTCAACAGATCTAACCATCTTCTCTGTCTCATATTCAGCTCTGCCTGTGAAAACAAGTACTTAAGACTCTAATGATCAGAAAAGATCTCGAAAGACTCACCATAAAGATAGTGACGCCAGATCTTCAGAGCAAATACAATCGCAGCTAGTTCTAGATCATGAACCGGATAACGAGTCTCGTGCGGTTTCAGCTGCCTCGATGCATACGCTATCACATGCTTATTCTGCATAAGAACACAACCCAAGCCTCGGTTAGAAGCATCACAATACACTGTGAAACCTCCAGTACCCTTCGGAATAGAAAGAATTGGAGCACTGGTCAGTCTCCTCTTCAGATCAACAAAGCTAGCCTCGCAATCTGTAGTCCAGACAAAAGGCGCATTCTTCTGAGTCAGCTGGGTAATTGGCTTGGAAATAGACGAGAAACCCTCGATGAATCTGCGATAATAACCCGCTAAACCCATGAAGCTTCGGATCTCAGGTACTGATGTCGGTCTAGGCCAATTCATAACCGCTTCAATCTTGCTGAGATCGACAGAAATCCCATCTTCAGAAATAATATGACCGAGAAAGACAACTCGATCTAACCAGAATTCGCATTTCGATAGCTTGGCAAACAACTGCTCAACTCGTAAAATTTGCAATACGGTCCTCAAGTGCTCTGCATGTTCAGTACGGTTCTTCGAGTAGATAAGAATATCATCGATAAAGATAATGAAAAACTCATCCAAATAACGCTGAAAGATAAGGTTCATCAAACCCATAAAAACCGCTGGAGCGTTGGTCAAACCGAACGGCATGACTATAAACTCGAAATGACCATACCTTGTTCTGAATGCGGTCTTAGGAACGTCTTCCTCTCGCACTCTCAACTGGTGATAACCTGACCTCAGATCAATCTTAGAGTAGATAGAAGAACCCTGCAGTTGATCAAACAAGTAATCTATTCGGGGTAAAGGATACCTGTTCTTAACTGTAGCCTGATTCAATTGACGGTAGTTGATACAGAGCCGCATAGAACCATCCTTCTTCCGAACAAAAAGAACAGGAGAACCCCAAGGCGATACACTAGGTCTGATGTATCCCTTGGCAATCAAATCCTCAAGCTGCTCCTTCAACTCTCTCAATTCAATAAGTGCCATACGATACGAAGCTTTTGAGATAGGTTGAGTACCTGGCACTAAGTCAATGCTGAATTCGATTTCTCGAATAGGTGGTAAAACTGGAACATCTTCTGGGAACACATCAACAAATTCTCTAACCACCGGTAAATCTACCAAAGCTGGGCTAGATTTCAGTACATCAACTGCATACACCAAAAATCCTTCTGCACCTTTCTGTAGCAAACGGGTCATAGATAACACTGAAATCAAAGGAATTCTAGATCGAGAACCCTTACAAAAGAATTTCCACTCGTCTGCCATTTCAGGTCTGAACCTGACAACTTTCAGAAAACAATCGACTGTTGCCCTGTACTTGGTTAAAGCATCTATACCGACAATACAATCAAAATCTGACAATCCAAGTACAATACAGTCGAATTCTAACAAATTTCCTTCAAAAAACAGTTCACAGTTCCTGACTAATCTGACAGAAACAATTCCTCCACCCAAAGGTGAAGTAACAGCTACTACTGTAGGCAACAATTCAGTTGGCAAAGCATGTAATAACACAAATTTTTCAGAGATAAAGGAATGGGAAGCACCCGTATCTATCAAGACATGAGCAGAATAACCAAAAATAGAACAGTTACCTGCTATAACATCATCAGGTGCGGCCTGTGCCTGATCCTCTGTCAAGGCGAAAACTCGTGCCTGCTGTCTCGGGGGCTGGTTTGCAGTAGGGTTACCTCCCTGTCTGTTCTGCTGCTGGGGCTGGAAGGAGTGAACTGCAGGAGACTGCCTCTCCGGCTGAGCTGTAGGTTGAGATGAACTCCCACTCTGAGCTCGATCTCTGTTACGCTGAGGGCACACCTTAGAGAAGTGTCCCGGTTGCTGACAGGTGTTACAATTACCGAAGACTCCCACACACTGATCCGGTGAGTGTCTTCCTCCACACTTGCTGCAGTACAAGGATGATGATCCAGAACTCTGCCCTGAACCAAACTGTCGGGAACCACTGGAACTAGACGAACTGTTCCCCTGCCTTTTGAACTGTTTACCTCTTGCCTTGTACTGATCCTTTCTGTTTCCCCCACTGTTACCACCTTCATACCTCTGCTGCGGGTTCTGATGCTGAGGTGGCTGATTCTGATACTGAGATGGTTGGTTCTGATACTACCTCTGCTGCTGAGGTGCTACCTGATTACCTCTTTGCCTCCACAAGCCTGCTTCTGCTCCCTTTGCGTGATTCATGGCATCCGCAAAGTTGCTAGGCCTGTTGGTGTTAACCAACGTGAAGACATCGGGGTTCAACCCGTTTATGAACTGATCTGCCTTAGTTTCTTCATCTCTGGCAATTAGCGGTGCAAAACGCAACAAACTATCAAACTTGGCGACGTACTCTTCAATGTTCAGGTTCCCTTGCCTCGGATTGGCAAACTCTGCTCCCTTATCCTTGCGATACGAGATTGGGAAAAACTGCTTATAAAATTCAGATTTAAAAAGAGTCCAAGTAACTTCCGTACCTCTGCTCTCCATTGCCTTCTTTGTCATGATCCACCAGCTCTTAGCAACCCCACGAAGCTGATGAATGACTAACCTGATTCGGCGGTCATCGGTGTAGTCAATGGAATCGAACAATTGATCAATATCATCCAACCAACTCTCACAGTCAATTGGATTTTTTGAACCCATGAACAACGGCGGATTGGACGACTGAAACCTCTTCAGCAAGGTTTCCATAGGCGTCGTTGTAGCATCCATCTCAACCGTTTCAGTACTAGCTTGCTCAGTTGTAGGGATAACTGGCGGTATGTTTCTTTTTATCACTCGACGAGGACCCATCTGATAATCAAAGGTTAGGACACGAGATATCTCAATAGCTACAATCAGTGCCCTTACAACCGCTTGGAATACCGGATACCAGTCGATAACAGAAACAGTTATATCTCAAGTAAATCATGCTTTATAAATTAAATCACAAAACCATGTAATTCAATAATTCTTAACAATAAAGCATGCTCGCATGGAATTAAGTACACAGTTAAATAATTCAACACATGCGAGGAGCCAATACACGCAGACTCGATCTACCCCCCTCACTCTAGTTCGACCAAAAATCTTAACTCTCTGATACCACTTAATGTGAGACCTCGGTTCTAAACAACAATTAAAGGAGTAATTCAATAAGTAAGCAATTAAAAGCCAAGATCATTTTTTTTAAAGGGGGGCGCGGGCGCGCCGCTTGAGGCGCCGGCGCACATGGCGTCCTGCCCAAGCCCTCGTGCGGGCGCGCCACCCGAGGCATGGGTGCTCCTGAAGCTCTGCCCAAAACTTCCGAAACGTAGTGCGGAACGCGCGGGCGCGCCACCCGAGGCACGGGCGCGCATGGCCTACTGAATTGACTCAAAACAAGCCTCCAAAAGTGCAATAACATAACCAAAAGAACTCTAACATGATCCAACTAATATATATCCAACAACATAGCATTTAAATACATAAAACTGAAGAACACGCTGTTGGAAAACGGTGATCAGATCAATCAGAATTGATACCCGGTGCAGCGAAAGTTTAAAAATTTTATATGGAACGATTCCATATCATGGGTATCAAAACTTTACGATTAAATTGTGCATGTAAAAATTAAATAACAATTAAATTTTTACCTTGAATCTCGAAACGAGATTATGGACACCAACAGATAACTCTGCTCTTGTTGTATATCCCATGAACTGATGGACGAACAATTCTTCAATCAGGTCCACGAACAGAAGTTTAATCCCTCTGATAGATTGCACTAGAAAATCTATCAGAAGTTTCTACGAAGAGAATTAACGAATTTGATCCGTTAAACCAGACTGCAAATTCAAAATTCACAGGCTGGAATTTTTCGAGCAGAGAGAGAGGGGGGCGGCCACTAGAGAGAAAACAGCTAGGGTTTTTGAAAATTTTTGTGACCTCTGTTATGTAATTTCTGTACTGCAATAACTTATTTATAATGTGGGCTGCTAACAGCTTAGGGCCCATTAGTCATAAGTTCAAGCCTGACAAGCAAAGCCCGCATGTTCAGAAATTAATATAAAATTTATCGTGACTCAGATTGATAAACCAATTTCACCAATGTGCACAGAAACCATTTCTGCACCTTTTAAAGTCAAGATAAATTTTTCTGAATCCGAATTCAGTGATTTTCAAAAATGCCCATCCCTATGTCATTTTAGGAAATCTTACTCTTCTACTCTGATATAAGAAGTCCTACTTCTTTGTTCATTAAATTTAACTCTTTAATTTAACTATCTCAACGGGGATTAAAAATCCATTACTTGTGTGACCCTCAATGGTTCAGGGATACAGCTGGCCGTGGGCTCACAACTCCTTGTGACTCGGAACAACAATTTCCGACTTGCCCATCGAATCATGGTAAGAGCGCCTAGAAACATCGCCCCATGATTCCCTAGGTATCACTGATAGTGCCTGCAAGAACCAATAGATTTTGGTTAGCGTAGAGTACGGTCCCTTCATCCATATATCCCGATCGAATCAACAACCATTGGTAAATCGAGAGTCGTTCGAGATTCGATAACTATGCAATGCATCTTGAAGATCAAATAGTGACATCGCATGTGCTACTAAGAAACCATTTCTTAAAACACATCATGTACTCTGGCCAGAGATTCGTCACACTAATATCTCCTAAGATTGCATAGGATATCCATACTAGCAAGTATGTGGTGAATCCTTGACAACAAAGCATCGACTCCTATATGTGTCGTAACTGTACCCAATTCCGACACCTGATGACCCCAATAGAGTCGGTAAACGAGTCAAAGTACAGTACTAGCATATAGAGTCTCAATGATGTTTCAAGTAGTAAGGACTAATGGTGTACAACCAAAACCGCGGACTTTATCCACTCGATAAGTGATAACCACTTGGAAAGTCCGGATAGGGTAGTTCGATCATTCATCGTATGAATATCCATTTGCATGCTTTGAACATCTCTATGTTCCATACCAATGAAACGTGGTACTCGGCATCGCAAATGCTAGTCTCAATCTTGAGCGATCCTTATCCTTATTAACGGACGGCTCAATCGACTAGGAACTGTTTAGAATATACAGTGACTATAAGATGTGTTTCATGATAGCCATCCCCATGTGCCACCACATCTTACATACACTATAGTATATTCAAGGTCTTCATCTAAACATCTTATAGTATGTCACAACATAATAATATGATAAAAGATAAAGTAAACGCCATTATAAAAGTGTAAATTATATTAAACAAAAGATTGTTTATACATAGAGTCATAAAAGCCCTTAGCCACAAGTTGGCTCACCGGGCACCCACTCTTTCACACGCATCAATGCTAGCTATTACAAGCCGAATACAGAATACAAGAGTTCTAACCACAAGCAAGACCACTTCCAATCCAAGTTCAAGTTCTTAACATGCTTCAAAACATAAACTAGATTGTCATGCTAACAAGACTTCTAAACCGAGTCTTACTTCTACATCATTCCCTCAAAGCTAACCATGCCTCTTCTGACTTGATCCTGCCCCACCTGTTTCCAAGTACACATACAAAAAAAAGCAACAGCCGGATGACCGGTGAGATTGATAACCCCAGTAAAAGCAACATACAAGCAATACAACAACAAACATGCTTTCAAAACAACAACGAAATCAATAACAACGTAATGAAATGCATGTCTTTAGACCGGGATATCAAATCTGATAAACGAGGGATTTCTGCTGTGCTTTTGGGATCCCGAGGATGAGATCACGTAACCACTCACCGACTCTCCCAATCGAGGTGGTGCCACGTATCCCACTCCTCTAGACTTTGAGCAACTATAATGAGTATGCTAGCATTAGGCGAACGGCTACAACCTAAGCCACTCAGTCATAGTCCCCAAACGTCTAAACAAAAAGGGCGGTTCTGCCCGCTGAAATCAAGTAGGCTCAAGATGAATGCATAATAGAAACATAAGTATAAGCCACATAAACAACTCAAATAGCAACCAAAATACAAGTTCCTTATGCTAGAACTAGTATTGAAGCAATATGTGATTTGAAAGGAAAACTCGAGAACCAACAGTCCCGAGTATGCTATCCCGCTACGATGACTGCTTTTACCTTTCAATGCAGTATTTCCAACTCTGAATAAGCTACAACAAAAGGTTTAATCAAAAACTAAACAATCCAACAACAAGACAACGGTTCAAGGTAATCTCTTTACCGTTCTTCGTCCAACTCTTGACGATCAAAATGCTGTTAACCCTGGGCTTGACAAGCTCCAAACAAATCTGTTCAGATACAAATAAATGATCAATAACCACGATCAACTTACAAGCCAAGATCAAAACTCAAAGACGGTTCGAAATCCCCAAAACTCAAACCGACGGCTATAAACTGAACAAACCGGAAACGCAGACAGCAGTTCAATACCGATATAATCTCATAACAATGCTAATACAACAACAACAAGGCAATCCCAACAAATCTCAAAACTCAAACTTTCGAAAATGGCTTCCAAAAATCATAACAAATCCGAACGTCGCTCTATTTCAAAACTGACAGATAATAAATGACCAGAACTCTGTAGAGAACGACATAATCGAATCTAGAACGATTCTAACAACATCCAAAAACTTGAATGTATCCGATCGTAGAAAAGCTTACGATATAACGGAGCTCTCGTTGCAGTGATCGCTAATCTGCCTTCAGAAATAATTTCTAACGGACGGATAGACCGAAAATCAAAATCACAAAGCTTGGAAGAGGTTTTGGGCGCCTCTAATGGTGGATCTCGGTTGGGAGGAGGAGGGAGGATGATGAGAAAAGTCAAAACAAGAGTAGATAATATATTAAACTCCAAATTTGCATTTTAGTCCCTGAAATTTCCAAAATTTGCAAAAAGGACCCTGATCAAAATCAAGTCGGCTCGTGAACTCTGCAATCTCCGATTAACTCAAATAAACTCATTTAAGATAAAAACGGGGCGTTACACAATATATTAAAATCTTGATTTTTCTATGATTATCTTGAAGTTGATTTTACCAAGGTAAATTAATATCAAGAATATTAGATTTTGAAGTTTTCACATCAAGATAAAATATATGCAAGATTAGTAGATTGGATTATCTGAGATATTGAAAGAATCAAATCTTGGAGATAGAGTCCTATTCAAAATTTGAAATCTAGTTATCCTATCTGATATTGAATACTATTAGAGCCTATAAATAAACTCTCAAACCCTCAGAAAAATCACACCACAAGTTCTCTCAAATTTCGTGCGAGACAAGAGGGAAGAGTAGGCAAAACGCTCCAGAGATTTTCGTAAGTTCGAAAAAGCAGCCTTGGCCCAGAAATTATTGGCAATGCTAACGAGATCAGAATCCGATCTCCACCATTCATATTTTAGCATAGATTCTACTGGGGAAGCAGCTTTGCATAGATTCTACTCGGGAATGAATCAGCTTCTGTTCGTGGATCATAAACGAAATCAAATGACTTCCAAACCAGATCTCCACCATTCAAAATTTCGATAACATCTTTATGAATGACCAAACTAAATTCAATGTCGATCCAACGGTTCAATATATCTTTGACCTTTTTGAAAATTGATTTAATTTTCGGTAAGTGGGCTTTACGTTTTAAAATCCTATATATGCTTTAAAATTTTGATTGTTCATAATATTTTGAAATCCTTGTTAAGTACTCCTATTCTTGATACGATTTTGTTAAAAGTATGTTTTGGCACTGTTATGAATCGAATTAAGAGTGGAAAGAAAATTTTTGAACCATATTATGTTAAGGCCCTGATGCGGTGGGCGATAATAAACGACCAATGGCCTCACCCATTAGAATAATTACATATAGTGGACTGATCAGTTAGCCACGAATAATGAGATGAATTTCATTGTTTGACCAAATTGTGTCAAGTCATGTCAAGTCATGTTATGATAAGTCAAGTTTTGTTATGATGTTTTGCTATGATAAGACATGGTATGGTATAAATATGTTTTGAAAGATGTCATGTTTGAATGCAACTTCCAAGTATGAATTTTTGTCAAATATATATATGTATATATATTTTAATCTATGATCGATCGGCCCCCACTTGCAGAGCGACACCCAAATCGCTGACCCCTTACTTTTCTCCCATATGATACCGATGAACAAGTAGAAGAGAAAAGAATGTGACGTGCTTCGGAGACGGTGAAGAAGATATTTTTTTTAGATTTTATACTTATTATTCTGATTTTTAAGTTGTAAGATGCTTCCGCAAATTTATTCCATATTTAGGAATTTTGAGTTGTGTAGAAGATTTATTTGGAGTTTATTTATGAAATAGACTGGTTTTAGTTAAATTCTATACTAAGATACTGGTTGTTTTTGAATTTTATTTGAAAGCAACGCCGATGTCACCCAACCCCAAGAGCGGAGCGTGACGCTTAACGATTGCATACATTTCATCCGCGGGGACCCGTTGAATATTGCCATGTTTTTGGCAATGTTTACATCCTTTGGAAGACCTAATGCAATCATTCAACATTGATTTCCAATATTATCCATTCCTTCTAACGGGCAATCACATTTTGATCCCCAATTGGTGAGCACCACAAATCCATTCGTGCACATGTGTCATGACTTCCAATGCATCGGAGAATCCAATGCATCGTAGCAGCAACCCATCCATCCCTTTTATGTATAGATCTCCTTCAAGTAATAAATAATTGAGAGACTTCATCTTCATACCATATGGGATCATATTCTCAAGAGACTGTAGAGCCACTTTCAATTCTTCTCTCCAATCACCTGCCAAATTAACATCCAAATTTAAAGTTTCTTCTTGTAATCCCATTTGGGTGATGGAGGTATGGTTATTCTTCTGGACTAACACCAATCGGTGGGTAAGTTCCTCAAAAAATTTCAATCCAAAGGCGATTTCTGCCAGTTCATTGGCCTTCCAATTTTGTTGTCTTGGCACATGTTGGAAATTAATTTCCTCGAATTCATCAGCCAGCTGTGAAGTGGCTGTAAAATATAGGGTCAAAAACAAACTGTCACACTTGTATTCACCCGCAACTTGTCTAAGAACCACCTATCAATCACCACTTCAGCGCTCGAAGTTCCTTCCATACTGTATCCATAAAAATTCAATATTCATGGATTCACTTCTAGCCCGTATACAGGGATTTCCATTTCCTCTGGTATTGATTCATCTGCACCTAGATGGTGTGCTAAAAAATCTGCAATGAATTTTCCTTTTATAGATTTTTGAGGATAATAAACCAAAGTGAACTCTACTAAAGCTAATGACCATTTTCCTATTTTACCCGACAACACTTGTCTATTGAGCATATATTTTAACAAATCTTTTCTGATACAACAAACATTGTTGACTGCATCAAATAGTAACTTAGCTTAGTACATGCATAGAACAACGATAAACATAACTTTTCAATTGTAGAGTATTTATATTCTCCATCATTGAGTGAACGACTTAAATAATATATGATCTACTCCTTTCCATCATCATTATTTTGGGCTAATAAACACCCTATTGATTTTGGAGTGGACGAAATATATAATTTTAAAGGAACCCAATCCCTTGGAGGCATTAGGACTGGTGGCTTGGATAAATACTCCTTTATATTTTCAAAGGCCTCTTGATGATGAGATCCACACACAAATGTTCTGGTGTCCTTGAGCTTCAGCAACAGAGAGAACTCCCGAGTTTTTCCTGCCTAGTTGGAAATGAATCTTCTCAAGTAGTTTACCTGTGAAAGAGTAGGTGCCCGGTGAGCCAACTTGTGGCTAAGGGCTTTGATGACTCTTTGTATAAACAATCTTTTGTTTAATATAATTTACACTTTTATTAATGGCAATGACTTTATCTTTCTTCATATTGTTATATTGTGATATACTATTGTTGTTTTGATAAAGACCTTGAATATACTATAGTGTATGTAAGATGTGGTAGAACATGGGGATGTCTATCATTAAACACATCTTATAGTCACTGTATGTTCTAAACTGTTCCTAGTCGATTGAGCCGTCCGAAAATAAGGATAAGGATCGCTCGAGTTTGAGACTAGCATTTGCGATGCAGAGTACCACGTTTCATTGGTAAGGAACATAGAGATGTTTGAAGCATGCAAATGGATATTTATACGATGAATGATCGAACTACCCTATCCGGACTTTCCAAGTGGTTATCACTTATCGAGTGGATAAAGTCCGCGGTTTTGGTTGTACACCATTAGTCCTTACTACTTGAAACATCATTGAGACTCTATATGCTAGTACTGTGCTTTGACTCGTTTACCGACTCTATTGGGGTCATCAGGTGTCGGGATTGGGTACAGTTACAACACATATAGGAGTCGATGCTTTGTTGTCAAGGATTCACCACATACTTGCGAGTGTGGATATCCTATGCGATCTGAGGAGATATTAGTGTGACGAATCTCTGGCCAGAGTACATGATGTGGTTTAAGAAATAGTTTCTTAGTAGCACATGCGATGTCACTATTTGATCTTCAAGATGTATTGCATAGTTATCGAATCTCGAACAACTCTCGATATACCAATGGTTGTTGATTCGATCGGGATATATGGATGAAGGGACCGTACTGTACGCTAACCAAAATCTATTGGTTCTTGCAGGCACTATCAGTGATACCTAGGGAATCATGGGGCGATGTTGCTAGGCGCTCATACCATGATTCGATGGGCAAGTCGGAAATTGTTGTTCCGAGTCACAAGGAGTTGTGAGCCCACGGCTAGCTGTATCCCTGAACCATTGAGGGTCACACAGAGTAATGGATTTTTAATCCCCGTTGAGATAGTTAAATTTAAAGAGTTAAATTTAATGAACAAAGAAGTTGGACTTCTTATTTAAGAGTAGAGGAGTAAGATTTCCTAAAATGACATAGGGATGGACATTTTTGGAAATCACTGAATTCGGATTTAGAAAAATTTATCTTGACTTTAAAAGGTGCAGAAATGGTTTCTGTGTACATTGGTGAAATCGGTTTATCAATCGGAGTCTTGATGAATTTTATATTAATTTCTGAACATGCAGGCTTTGCTTGTGGGGCTTGAACTTATGACTAATGGGCCCTAAGTTGTTAGCGGCCTACATTATAAATAAGTTATTGCAGTACAGAAATTACACACAACAGGTCACAAATTTTCGAAAACCTAGTGATTTTCTCTCAGTAGTGGCCGCCCCCCTTCCCCCTCTGCTCGGCAAAATCCAGTCTGTGAATTAAGAATTACAGTCTGGTTTAACGGATCAAATTCGTTAATCTCTTCGTAGAAACTTCTGATAGATTTTCTAGTGCAATCTATCAGAGGGATTAATTATCCGTTCGTGGACCTGATTGAAGAACAGTTCGTCCATCAGTTCCAGGGATATACAACAAGAGCAGAGCAATCTGTTGGTGTCCAAAATCTCGATTCGAGATTGGAGGTAAAAATTTATAATAGTTATTTAATTTTTACACACACAATTTAATCGTAAAGTTTTGATACCCATTATGGAATCGTTCCATATAAAATTTTTAAACTTCCGCTGCACCGGGTATCAATTCTGATTGATCTGATCGCCGTGTTCTCCAACAGTGGTATCAGAGCCAGGTTTCTCAGATCAAGCGATTAAATTAATCGATTGTACAAAAATTTTTAAGCCTCGGTTTTTGAAACAAAATAAATATTTTAAAATAATTTTTTTTTTTTCGGGCAAAACCCGTGCGCTGCCCAGGGCAGCGATCGTCGCTGCCCTAGGGACAGCCGAGCTGCCCGGCCCGAGCCCATTGGGGCGCGGGCAGCCCGGGAATGTCCCGGGCGGCCCACGGAAAAATTAATTTTTTAATTTTTAAATTAAATTTTAATATGTTAAAATTCTATTTTTGGTCCGATCGAAAATTGTTTTTGATTGGTCCACGAGGCGTCGGATCGAATTGTTCGAGTCCGAAAATTTTAAAATTGATTTTTGGATAAATTTGAATTTTTGGAAAATTTAAATATTGTATCCGTTAAATTGAATTTTGAAATTAATTATTTTTGGTACAATTGATGATAAGATATGATCTTATGGATATATTAAGTAAAATATGATTTTATGTATAAAATTGGATTTTATAGATAAAATATGATTTTATTTGATAAAAAGATAAAATATGATTTTGTATGTAAAATAAGATTTTATATATGAAATATGATTTTATCCTTTTAAATTTAAATTGCCATTGCATGTTATCCAATAAATTAATTTTAAATTAAATATTATTGGATAAGGATGATCGATTGCCATGACCAATTTTGTAGGTGTATGTTAGGAATTTACATTTGTTTTTATTGTTGTTGGATTTATTAATGGGCCTGGTTTATGGCCCAATATGAATTGTCATATGTAATAAAAGTGGGCTTGGTTTATGGCCCGTTTCCACCCCTTAAAAATGTATCCCCTACTTGTCATTGTTATTTATTGTAAATACATTAGATTTAGTGGGAGATGAAGATTTGAAGATGGAGGTGGGCCCAACAGACAATAAAGACAGAAGAAGTGTAAATTGGAAGATCAATGTAATAGGATTGCATTGCATACTGCATATTACCTAGGATTGGACTAAGACTCGTGATTGGCAACCACGGGTCGATTAGAAATGGAATCGATCATCCTATATAATATGTGATATTATTGTTGTATGCATGTTTTAGACAAAATTGTGTGAATCCGGCAAGCATACAAAATTTTAAAAATGATGAGACAAATTTTCATAATTAAAATCCCTCATTTTAAATATGATTTAAAATTGATATCAAGATTAATAAAGGAAATTTAAATTTGTTTAAATATTCCTACCTTCCATCAACGATCAATGTATGAGATGCTACCCGCGGATACGGTCCGACTCATATTATTGGGGGGGCCCGTTCGTCGGAAAGCTGTACATTGGATCGACACATGTTGTAAGTTGGGTGGAACTCCCATGGGATCGGCTCATATTATTGGGGAATTCACATGATGACCGTCCATCACAACTTAATATTGATGGGTCATCTTGACATGTCACAATAAACGACGTCATATTATTGGGCCCTTATTGGACATGAGGTAAAAAACATGGAGGTTGCTTTGGAAGCAATTGGGCTCTACCTTTTGAAAATTATGGTTGGCTGATATTATTCGGGACCATAGATTGTCAATTGGACTCCATGTTCTCACTAAGGAAAATAGTTTCCCGTTTTCACTAGAGGGTAGTGAAATCGTTAAAATAGTGGGAGTGAGATTCATAAAATAAATTTCGCCTATTTTATGTCTTAGTAAATTACTTAAACAATCACTGATATTTGTCTGTTTCTTTTCAGTATTTCATAAAGATGAATTCGCGTAATCCACTTTTCTCGATCCTCGAACAAAATAAGTTGACTGACGCAAACTATACGGAATGGTTCCGTAAGTTGAAGATTGTCTTGACTTCGGAGAATATGCTCTACGTGTTAGAAAAATCTCCTCCGAAGGAAGCACCAACTGAAATAAGTCCGGAAGAGTTAGCCAAGCTTGATACATGGTGGGACCATGATATCAAGGCCAAATGCTATATGCAAGCCTCGATGTTTGATGAACTCCAGAGGCGATTTGAGGACACTGTGAATGCTGCTGACATTCACGTACAACTCAAGGAACTTTTTGGGGCTCAATCGAGGGCTGAAAGGTTCGCTACTGTAAAGGAGCTAATGACGTGTCGCATGCGTGAAGGGACTTCGGTCCGTGATCATGGGGTACGAGTGATTTGGCTCATACAAAAGTTGGTAACCCTTGATTTGGTGTTGGAGCATGAACTCAACGTGGACTTACTACTTCTATCTCTTCCTTCTTCGTTTGACGGATTTGTGGTGAATTTCAATATGAACAAGATAGAGGCCTCCCTTGAAGAGATGGTCAATATGCTTGTGACATATGAATCCACATTAAAGAAGGATAAACCGGCTTTCTTGGTGGGCTCCTCTTATTCTGCTAAGAAGGGGCCAAGTACAAAGGGTAAGAAACGTTCTGCCCCACCCAAGAAAATCGAACCCGAGAAGAAGTACAAGACAAAAGCTTCAAACATGGAAAAGTCCAAGGATGTTTGCCATTACTGCATGAAGCCCGGTCATTGGAAGCGTAACTGCAAGGAATATCTAGAGCAGTTGCGAACTGCGAAGGGTATGTTCTATATTGAAATAAATGTTTCACTTAACACTACTTCTTGGGTATTGGATACCGGATGTGGATCTCACATTTGCAATGATTTGCAGGTGATGACAAGAAGTCGCAGGCTTAGAATGGGTGAGACCCAGCTGAGGCTCGAAAATGGTTCCAGAGTTGAAGCTAAAGCTGTGAGAGATATTTATTTAATTTTGTAGAACGGTTTTAAGTTACTTTTGAGAGATGTTTTATTTGTTCCGGATTTGATTAAAAACATTATTTCTGTTTCTATGCTTGATAGAGATGGTTATTCTTGCAATTTTGTGAATGGGATTTGCAATATTTACAAGAATGAATGTTTGATTGGAAATGGACAACTTGAAAATGATCTATATAACTTAAAACTAAAAGACGTTCCAATAAATTATGTTGATAAACCGGCAACAACAAACAAAAGGAAAATCGATAGTCAAAACCCGGCAAACCTTTGGCACGCTAGACTAGGTCATATTTCCTCAAGGAGGATGAACAAGCTAGTGGGAGAGGGCATGTTTGATATGTCTGATATTAACTCTCTACCTACTTGTGAATCCTGCCTGAAAGGAAAAATGACTAAATCTCCTTTTAAGGGGAAACCTGAGCATAGTCAAAATCTGTTGGATTTGATCCATACAGATGTTTGTGGTCCATTTAGACTTGGTACTCAATATGGCCACACCTACTTCATTACCTTTACTGATGATTATTCAAGGTATGGGTATTTATATTTAATGAAATATAAGTCTGAAGCATTTGAAAAGTTCAAAGAATTCAAGGCTGAAGTAGAAAACAAGCTAGGTAAAAGTATTAAAGCACTTCGATCGGATCGAGGTGGAGAATACTTAAGTACCGAGTTTTTGGAATATCTAAAAGAGAATGGGATTCTCTCTCAGTGGACTCCTCCTATGACACCACAACTGAATGGTGTATCGGAGCGTCGTAATCGAACTTTGTTGGACATGGTTCGATCCATGATGAGCTTCACTGAGCTTCCACCTTCGTTTTGGGGCTATGCGCTTGAAACGGCGGTATTGTTGTTGAAAAACGTCCACACTAAGGCAGTGGACAAAACACCATACGAGTTATGGAATGGCAAAGCTCCTAAGTATTCGTACTTGAGGATTTGGGGATGTCCTGCTTACGTGAAGCAGACAGTGGGAGATAAGTTGGATAGTCGATCCACCTTATGTTATTTTGTAGGGTATCCGAAGAATTCAATCGGATATTATTTCTATCATCCTGCTGAAACAAAGGTGTTTGTTTCAAGGAATGCCACCTTCTTGGAGAAGGAATTCTTATCGGATAAGAAAGGCGAGATGATGGAACTCGAAGAAATTCGAGAAGAACCCGAAATACAAAATAACGATCCTACACCTCAGGAACCATTGATGGACACGCCTATACTTAGAAGATCCGAGAGGACTTCTAGACCTCCTATTCGATATGGTCTTCTTCTTGAAGGGGATCAAGATGAACCCGATGTTGGATGTGATCCAAGAAACTTCAAGGAAGCAATTTCTGATGCGGATTCAAATTTATGGCTTGAAGCTATGTAGTTGGAAATAGATTCGATGCATACAAACCAAGTTTGGTCTTTAGTAGATCCTCCCGATGGAATTGTTCCAATAGGGTGTAAATGGATCTACAAGAGAAAGCTTGGGCCTGATGGTAAGGTATTGACCTACAAGGCGCGATTGGTGACGAAAGGTTATACTCAAAGACAAGGAGTTGACTATGATGAAACCTTTTCACCAGTTGCAATGTTCAAGTCCATAAGAATCCTTATTGCCATAGCTGCTTGGTATGACTATGAGATATGGCAAATGGATGTGAAGACTGCTTTTCTTAATGGAGACATTAAGGAAGAAATCTATATGAAGCAGCCTGAGGGGTACACATCCATGGGAAGCGAGCATAAGGTATGCAAGCTTCAGAGATCAATTTATGGTCTAAAACAAGCATCAAGAAGTTGGAACCAGAAATTTGATGAAACAATAAAGGATTTTGGTTTCATCAAGAACCCGAAGGAACCATGCGTGTACAAGAAAGTAGTTAAGGATGCTGTGACATTCTTAGTACTTTATGTTGATGACATCATACTCATTGGGAATGATGTAGGGATGTTGCAGTCAACAAAGATATGGTTATCAGGTAGATTCTCGATGAAGGATTTGGGTGAGGCATCCTATATTCTTGGGATACAGATCTATAGAGATAGATCTAAGAGAATGATAGGACTCACTCAATCAACCTACATCGACACCATATTGAAATGGTTTTCAATGGATGGGTCCAAGAGAGGACATCTACCCATGTGTCATGGAGTTTCTCTATCCAAGTCTATGTGTCCCAAGACTGATGAAGAGATAGAGAAAATGACACATGTACCATATGCGTCAGCCATAGGTAGTATCATGTATGGGATGATATCTACCAGACCGGATGTAGCATTTGCTCTGAGTGTCACGAGCAGATATCAAGCTAATCCCGGTCAAATGCATTGGAAAGCCGTGAAGGACATTCTTAAGTACTTACGAAGGACTAAGAATATGTTCATGGTATATGGAGGAAGAAAACTAAAATTGGAAGGCTATACCGACTCTAGCTTCCAAAGTGACGTGGATGACTCGAAGTCAACCTCTGGATTTGTGTTCATGCTCAATGGCGGTGCTGTCTCTTGGAAGAGTTCCAAGCAGGACACCACAGCGGATTCCACCACTGAGGCAGAATACATTGCAGCATCAGCTGCTGCTAAAGAGGCCGTTTGGATGAGGAATTTCGTCCAAGAGTTGGGCGTCATTCCTGAAGTTGTTGGTCCAGTCCCGATGTACTGTGACAACACGGGTGCCGTTGCTCATGCAAAGTAACCAAGGTCTCATCAAAGATCCAAACACGTACTGAGGAAATACCACATCATCCGGGAGATTGTGGAAAGAGGAGACATCACTGTCGAAAGAGTGGCCTCTGCAGACAATATCGCTGATCCACTTACTAAGCCCTTGCCAGGACCATTATTTGACAAACATCGCGAAGCAATGGGTCTACGTAGTATGACTAGTTGGCTTTAGGGCAAGCGGGAGATTGAAAGAGTAGGTGCCCGGTGAGCCAACTTGTGGCTAAGGGCTTTGATGACTCTTTGTATAAACAATCTTTTGTTTAATATAATTTACACTTTTATTAATGACAATGACTTTATCTTTCTTCATATTGTTATATTGTGATATACTATTGTTGTTTTGATAAAGACCTTGAATATACTATAGTGTATGTAAGATGTGGTAGAACATGGGGATGTCTATCATGAAACACATCTTATAGTCACTGTATGTTCTAAACTGTTCCTAGTCGATTGAGCCGTTCGAAAATAAGGATAAGGATCGCTCGAGTTTGAGACTAGCATTTGCGATGCAGAGTACCACGTTTCATTGGTAAGGAACATAGAGATGTTCGAAGCATGCAAATGGATATTCATACGATGAATGATCGAACTACCCTATCCGGACTTTCCAAGTGGTTATCACTTATCGAGTGGATAAAGTCCGCGGTTTTGGTTGTACACCATTAGTCCTTACTACTTGAAACATCATTGAGACTCTATATGCTAGTACTGTGCTTTGACTCGTTTACCGACTCTATTGGGGTCATCAGGTGTCGGGATTGGGTACAGTTACAACACATATAGGAGTCGATGCTTTGTTGTCAAGGATTCACCACATACTTGCGAGTGTGGATATCCTATGCGATCTGAGGAGATATTAGTGTGACGAATCTCTGGCCAGAGTACATGATGTGGTTTAAGAAATAGTTTCTTAGTAGCACATGCGATGTCACTATTTGATCTTCAAGATGTATTGCATAGTTATCGAATCTCGAACGACTCTCGATATACCAATGGTTGTTGATTCGATCGGGATATATGGATGAAGGGACCGTACTGTACGCTAACCAAAATCTATTGGTTCTTGCAGGCACTATCAGTGATACCTAGGGAATCATGGGGCGATGTTGCTAGGCGCTCATACCATGATTCGATGGGCAAGTCGGAAATTGTTGTTCCGAGTCACAAGGAGTTGTGAGCCCACGGCTAGCTGTATCCCTGAACCATTGAGGGTTACACAGAGTAATGGATTTTTAATCCCCGTTGAGATAGTTAAATTTAAAGAGTTAAATTTAATGAACAAAGAAGTTGGACTTCTTATTTAAGAGTAGAGGAGTAAGATTTCCTAAAATGACATAGGGATGGGCATTTTTGGAAATCACTGAATTCGGATTCAGAAAAATTTATCTTGACTTTAAAAGGTGCAGAAATGGTTTCTGTGCACATTGGTGAAATCGGTTTATCAATCGGAGTCATGATGAATTTTATATTAATTTCTGAACATGCGGGCTTTGCTTGTCGGGCTTGAACTTATGACTAATGGGCCCTAAGTTGTTAGCGGCCTACATTATAAATAAGTTATTGCAGTACAGAAATTACACACAACAAGTTACAAATTTTCGAAAACCTAGTGATTTTCTCTCAGTAGTGGCCGCCCCCCTTCCCCCTCTGCTCGGCAAAATCTAGTCTGTGAATTAAGAATTACAGTCTGGTTTAACGGATCAAATTCGTTAATCTCTTCGTAGAAACTTCTGATAGATTTTCTAGTGCAATCTATCAGAGGGATTAATTATCCGTTCGTGGAACTGATTGAAGAACAGTTCGTCCATCAGTTCCAGGGATATACAACAAGAGCAGAGCAATCTGTTGGTGTCCAAAATCTCGATTCGAGATTGGAGGTAAAAATTTATAATAGTTATTTAATTTTTACACACACAATTTAATCGTAAAGTTTTGATACCCATTATGGAATCGTTCCATATAAAATTTTTAAACTTCCGCTGCACCGGGTATCAATTCTGATTGATCTGATCGCCGTGTTCTCCAACAACCTGGCCGAGGAACTGCTGCAGGTTATTTTTGTTCCTTGGGAGTTTGACCTCCAAGATTGCTTTGAACTTATTTTGATCCACTTCTACAACTCTTTGGTGCACCAAGAAACCCAATAAGTTCCCTGATTTAATCCCAAAGAAACATTTCAATGGATTCAATTTGAGATCATCGTTCCTCATTCGCTCAAATATTTTTTCAAATGATCCACATGATCCTATGACTTTTTGGACTTTACCATAGTATCATAAATATACCTCAATAAAGTGGTTAATCATATCATGTAAGATGACATTCATCGCTTGTTATTATGTTGCTGCATCATTTTTTAGACCAAATGACATTACAAGCCATTCCAAAGTGCCAATAGCTCCTGGACATCTAAATGCAGTCTTTGTCGTGTCTCCCTCAGAAATATTAATCTGTTTGTACCCTGAGTAGCCATCCATGAATGACAGCACTTTATTGTTGGGAACTGAATCCACGAGCATATCAGCGATGGAAATCTCATAAACATCCTTTGGAGTGGCTCAATTGAGGTCGTTGAAATAAATAAAAACCCTAAAATTCCCATTTTTTCACCACATTAACCACATTTGAGAGCCACTCTGCATATCTGATTGGTCTAATGAACCCTGCTTTCACCAATTTCTCTATTTATTTTTTTAACTTCACCTCAACTTCTTTATACATTCTCCTCGTAGGGTTTTTATATGGCTTGACATCGTTTTTGATGGGGAGACGATGTTACACCAGCTTTCGATCTAACTCAGGCATGTCCTCGTAACTCCAAGAAAATAAATCTTTGAGTTCTTTCAACAATTCCTTCAGTCTGATCTTCAATTCATCTAGACTTATGTACATAGGTTGTGTACTATCCAAGTTTCCAAGGTTCACCTCCTCCAATGGATCCTGTACTTGGGTTTGGTGATCCTCCATCTGTGATGGTGTCAATGCTACATCCTCAAACTGCAACTCTTCGGAAGAATGCGGTTCCTATTCATAGATGATCTCTAAACCATCTATCTCCCACAAAAAATTCCCTCTTACAAAGTCTACAATCTGCTGCACATGTGCTTTATTAATGGCGGCTGCAGCTGCCTCCATCTCATTCTTTTGGAATTCAATAATCAACACCCTCTATGAGTGGTTGGATCATTTTCCTAGGAGGCGCAATGACTGTTGTCTTTAAGATTCTGCCAAATATTTCACTGGTTCCCATTGTCTCCATGTACATTGATTTGGGTTGACCATATTTTTTCTTCCCATAGAACTTGATTATACCAAAATCACCATTGTAATACATGGATCCAACCACACTTGAATTGGCTTGGAAAGGATGAGAATCTGCTTGTACTATCTCCACATCATCTCCTTTCCAAAACATCAGGAACTGATGCATCGATGAGGGTATGCAATGATTTGCATGTATCCACTCTCGACCTAATGAGGCCTAAAAATTGGCAGAATAATTCAACACAAAAAATGCTGAGATAGAAGTCTTACTCCCCAAAAATTTCTCTGCAAGGAACACTCCAATAGTTTTGGTGGCTTCCTCTGTGAAAGCTACCATAAAGACCTCAGTGGGAATGAGATCTGTTTCCTCCTTCCCAAGGTTTCTGAATACCCTTAGGGATAGAGTGTTTACCACTGAACCATTATCAATCAGTACGCTTGAAGTCGGTTGACTATTCACATGTGCCTTTAAGTACAAGAGTCTGATATGCTTGGTCATCTCGATGGCAAGTTTCTATATCACCACTTTCTTTGGCTTATGTGGTTCTTATCCTTGTATACTCACACCACTGCATAGTTTCTAGGCACTTTCTTCATTACCATCTCTCTACATTGGTTCCACTAAACTGGCAGCTTCCTCCTTGGACTTGAACATATCAGGTAGAATTACAAACCCAGTGGCACAGTCCGTTGATATGGTGAACTCACCTACTTGGAAATTAACCTTTTTCTTGGTACTTGGTCCTTCCTCAGACAACAAGTCATCATCAACAAACTCTTTGTCCTCGGTTGCCTTTCTACCAAACTTGCTCTTGCTTGACATTGAAGTTTCACTATTTGTTCCTCGTACCATTTCCCTCTCCCTAAAAAGTATACTCTTTTGAGTATGTGTGAGTGACAAAGGAAATTTCTTGTTCCGCACCATATACCACTTTCCATCGAGTTGCACATTGGGAAGAACAAAAAATTCTGGGCTAATCGGTTGCCCCCGAGTGTGATTTTCCTAGACCATTGAAAGATTTCCCTTGATGGGATCACGTATAGTTCTCAAAATGATCAATATTATAAGAAGACAAGGGATCTGTTAAAGTTGCCAGGAGGAGCAATAACGAGGGAACGGATCAAAAATTTCAAAGAAGCACTTCAAGAATTCATGATAAACTCTCACGAAGTTCTTAAAAGAGTGTCAACAAGTCTTGAAGGGTTTGGGAAGCATGGTGACCGCTTAAATCGGTGTGATTAAAAAATCTACTGACAAGTGCATCAGGTCAAGTTATAGATAGTGAATAAAATCAGATGTTGAACCCACAGGGACTGTATATGAATGAGTACCAGAATATGATTATTCCTACTTAATCCAGACTAATCAATAAGAGTGATGAAAATTCAGATTTTAAACTAAAAACATAAATTGCAAATAAAATTCAACTCAATAAAAACACACCAGAGATTTTGGAATAAATTCAATATGGAAAAAACTCGATCAAGGACACACGTAGTACCAGACAAATTATGTAACAAATAGTCGATTCATGATTCAGATTTTAATCTTAGATTACGAAAATTCTCCTACCTTGTTCAAAGGTCTATTTCTAGAATAATCAAACCTATTCAAATATTGACGGATTAATCTTTTGTAATTCTAATCAAATTTGAATGCATGATGAACGATGAAAATTCAGTATACACCTAAACCGCACACTGAAACCGAATTCTATTTCTAGTCAATTTTACAATGTGTTGATTATCAAAGTGATCAAAATCAATACCTTCTCTGTCGACTTTAAATAGATTAACATGCAAGCAAATAACTGGCCAGATCATTCACAAGATAAATATAAATTCGACAATCAATAAAATAAAATAAAGTCTGAAAAATCCCAAATAAACATCCAAGTTTTCTACATAAATTTGTCTGGCCCAATCATGTGGCCTTGATTGAAAGAGAAAAACTACTCAAAGTTCAACATAATTCATAAACAAGAGTTTTTAATCCAAAACATCAACTGAAAATCAAAAATAAAAGAAAAGAAGAAAGATAGAATGGAAGAAGATGTTGGCCGCCTCCTTGCCTTCAAGAATGTTGTGTAACCCTTAACTCTGATGAATGAGCTGGTTTATAAGTGTCCAAGATCCCAAAAATATAATATCCTTCCCGAGAAAGAGTTTCCAATTATAAAAATTCTGTATGCGCAGCTCGCTCGAGAGAGAACAAAGTGCGCTCGAGCGAGCATGACTCTGCTCCGAAGATTTCCTGGCGCATCTCTGTCTCGGTGACTCATCTCTTGCTCAAGCGAGCACAATATGCGCTCGAGCGAGTATACTTTTGGACTTTTTCCTGTCTTCTCGGCCTCGCTCGAGCGAGCATAACCTTCCGCTCGAGTGAGTGTAAAGCTATCCAAAATCTTGATTTTTCTGAGTTTTCCTACAAAATGAACCAGGAGGAGTATTATGCAGACAAATGCATGAAATATGCTAAAACTAAATAAAACAACAACAATAATGTAGTAGCCCGTATCCAGAATTAACGATTAATAGTATTTAATCGTGTAATTATGTTTGGATTAAGTAAAATATGATTAAGGAAATTCCAGAAGAGTTAACGGAGTCTAGAAATGGATCCAGAACACTCGAAAAAGGTTTGGAGGGTCCCAAGATTCGAGTGGGATCGGAACCACCGATCCAGGATCGGAACTTCCGATCTTGGTGAGTTCGGAACTGTTGGAAAACTGGCGGTCAGATCAATCACGATTGATACCCGGTGCAGCGGAAGTTTAAAAATTTTTATCATGGAACAATTCCATGGTGTGGGTATCAACCATTCAACGATTAAATTATTGTGTGTGTAAAATTCAAATAACAATTAATTAAATTTTACCTTAAATCTCGCAACGAGATTAATGGACACCAACAGATTTTATCTGCTCTTGTTGTCTCTCCCTGGAACCGATGAACTCCTTCAATCAGGTCCACGAACAGAGGTTTAATCCCTCTGATAGATTGCACTAGAAAATCTATCAGAAGTTTTCTGCGAAGAGATTACACGAATCTGATTCGTTATTCCTGACCGCGATTCAAAATCACAGACCGGAATTTTCTCGGGCAGAGGGGGAGGGGTCGGCCGAACAGAGAGAGAGAGCTAGGGTTCGAAAATTTTCTCTGTCTCAAAAATTATGACCTGTTGTGTCTAATTTCTGTACTAAAATAACTTATTTATAATGCAGGCCACTAACACCTTAGGGCCCATTAGTCATAAGCTGGGGCCCGACAAGCAAAGCCCGCTCGTTCAGAAATTAATATAAAATTCATCGTGACTCCGATTGATGAACTGATTTCACCAATGTGCACAGAAACCATTTCTGCACATTTTAAAGTCAAAATAAATTTTCCTGAATCCGAATTCAGTGGTTTCCAAAAATGTCCATCCCTATGTCATTTTAGGAAATCCTACTCCCTTACTCTTATTTAAGAAGTCCAACTCCTTAGTTCATTAAATTTAACTCTTTAAATTTAACTATCTCAACGGGGATTAAAACTCCATTACACTGTGTGACCCTCAATGGTTCAGGGATACAGCTAGCCGTGGGCTCACAACTCCTTGTGACTCGGAACAACACTTTCCGACTTGCCCAACGAATCATGGTAAAGCGCCTAGCAACATCGCCCCATGATTCCCTAGGTATCACTGATAGTGCCTACAAGAACCAGTAGATTTTGGTTAGCGTACAGTACGGTCCCTTCATCCATATATCCCGATCGAATCAACAACCATTGGTATATCGAGAGTCGCTCAAGATTCGATAACTATGCAATACATCTTGAAGATCAAATTAGTGACATCGCATGTGCTACTAAGAAACCATTTCTTAAATCACATCAAGTACTCTGGCCAGAGATTTGTCACACTAATATCTCCTCAGATCGCATAGGATATCCACACTCGCAAGTATGTGGTGAATCCTTGACAACAATGCATCGACTCCTATATGTGTCGTAACTGTACCCAATCTCGACACCTGATGACCCCCATAGAGTCGGTAAACGAGTCAAAGCACAGCACTAGCATATAGAGTCTCCATGATGTTTCAAGTCGTAAGGACTAATGGTGTACAACCAAAACCGCGGACTTTATCCACTCGATAAGTGATAACCACTTGGAAAGTCCGGATAGGGTAGTTCGACTATTCATCCTATGAATATCCATTTGCATGCTTCGAACATCTCCATGTTCCCTACCAATGAAACGTGGTACTCCGCATCGCAAATGCTAGTCTCAAACTCGAGCGATCCTTATCCTTATTATCGGACGGCTCAATCGACTAGGAACGGTTTTTAGAATATACAGTGACTATAAGATGTATTTCATGATAGACATCTCCATGTTCTACCACATCTTACATACACTATAGTATATTCAAGGTCTTTATCAAAACAACAATAGTATATCACAATATAACAATATGAAGTAATATAAAGTCATTGCCATAAAAGTGTAAATAATATTAAACAAAAGATTGTTTATACAAAGAGTCATTAAAGCCCATAGCCACACAGTTGGCTCACTGGGCACCCACTCTTACAATCTCCCACTTGCCCTATAGCCAACGAGTCATACTACGTAGACCCATTGCTTCGCGATGTTTGTCAAACAATGGTCCTGGCAAGGGCTTAGTAAGCGGATCAGCGATATTGTCTGCAGAGGCCACTCGTTCGACAATGATGTCTCCTCTTTCCACAATCTCCCGGATTATGTGGTATTTCCTCAGTACGTGTTTGGATCTTTGATGAGACCTTGGTTCCTTTGCTTGAGCAACGGCACCCGTGTTGTCACAGTACACCGGGACTGGACCAACAAATTCAGGAATGACGCCCAACTCTTGGACGAACTTCCTCATCCAAACGACCTCTTTAGCAGCAGCTGATGCTGCAATGTATTCAGCCTCAGTGGTGGAATCCGCTGTGGTGTCCTGCTTGGAACTCTTCCAAGAGACAGCACCGCCATTGAGCATGAACACAAATCCAGAGGTTGACTTCGAGTCATCCACATCACTTTGGAAGCTAGAGTCGGTATAGCCTTCCAATTTGAGTTCTCGTCCTCCATAAACCATGAACATATTCTTAGTCCTTTGCAAGTACTTAAGAATGTCCTTCACGGCTTTCCAATGCATTTGACCAGGATTAGACTGATATCTGCTCGTGACACTCAGAGCAAATGCTACATCCGGTCTGGTAGATATCATCCCATACATGATACTACCTATAGCTGACGCATATGGTACATGTGTCATATTCTCTATCTCTTCATCAGTCTTGGGACACATAGACTTGGATAGAGAAACTCCATGACACATGGGTAGATGTCCTCTCTTGGACCCATCCATTGAAAACCGTTTCAATATGGTGTCGATGTAGGTTGATTGTGTGAGTCCTATCATTCTCTTAGATCTATCTCTATAGATCTGAATCCCTAGAATGTAGGATGCCTCACCCAAATCCTTCATCGAAAATCTACCTGATAACCATATCTTCGTTGACTGCAACATCCCTACATCATTCCCAATGAGTAGGATGTCATCAACATAAAGTACTAAGAATGTCACCGCATCCTTAACTACTTTCTTGTACACGCAAGGTTCCTCCGGGTTCTTGATGAAACCAAAATCTTTAATTGTTTCATCAAATTTCTGGTTCCAACTTCTTGATGCTTGTTTTAGACCATAAATTGATCTCTGAAGCTTGCATACCTTATGCTCGCTTCCCATGGATGTGAACCCCTCAGGCTGCTTCATATAGATTTCTTCCTTAATGTCTCCATTAAGAAAAGCAGTCTTCACATCCATTTGCCATATCTCATAGTCATACCATGCAGCTATGGCAATAAGGATTCTTATGGACTTGAACATAGCAACTGGTGAAAAGGTTTCATCATAGTCAACTCCTTGCCTTTGAGTATAACCTTTCGCCACCAATCGCGCCTTGTAGGTCAATACCTTACCATCAGGCCCAAGCTTTCTTTTGTAGATCCATTTACACCCTATTGGAACAATTCCATCGGGAGGATCTACCAAAGACCAAACTTGGTTTGTATGCATCGAATCCAATTCTGACTGCATAGCTTCAAGCCATAAATTCGAATCCGCATCAGAAATTGCTTCCTTGAAGTTTCTTGGATCACATCCAATGTCGGGTTCATCTTGATCCCCTTCAAGAAGAAGACCATATAGAATAGGAGGTCTAGAAGTCCTCTCGGATCTTCTAGGTTCAGGCGTGTCCAGCAATGGTTCCTGAGGTGTAGGATCGTTATTTTGTATTTCGGGTTCTTCTCGAACTTCTTCGAGTTCCATCATCTCGCCTTTCTTATCCAATAAGAACTCCTTCTCCAAGAAGGTGGCATTCCTAGAAACAAACACCTTTGTTTCAGCAGGATAATAGAAATAATATCCGATTGAATTCTTCGGATACCCTACAAAATAACATAAGCTGGATCGACTATCCAACTTATCTCCCACTGTCTGCTTCACGTAAGCAGGACATCCCCAAATCCTCAAGTACGAATACTTAGGAGCTTTGCCATTCCATAACTCGTATGGTGTTTTGTCCACTGCTTTAGTGTGGACGTTGTTCAACAACAATACCGCCGTTTCAAGCGCATAGCCCCAAAACGAAGGTGGAAGCTCAGTGAAGCTCATCATGGATCGAACCATGTCCAACAAGGTTCGATTACGACGCTCCGACACACCATTAAGCTGTGGTGTCATAGGAGGAGTCCACTGAGAGAGAATCCCATTCTCTTTTAGATAGTCCAAAAACTCGGTACTCAAGTATTCTCCACCTCGATCCGATCGAAGTGCTTTAATACTTTTACCTAGCTTGTTTTCTACTTCAGCCTTGAATTCTTTGAACTTTTCAAATGCTTCAGACTTATATTTCATTAAATATAAATACCCATACCTTGAATAATCATCAGTAAAGGTAATGAAGTAGGTGTGGCCATGTTGAGTCCCAACTCTAAATGGACCACAAACATCTGTATGGATCAAATCCAACAGATTTTGACTACGCTCAGGCTTCCCCTTAAAATGAGATTTAGTCATTTTTCCTTTTAGGCAGGATTCACAAGTAGGTAGAGAGTTAATATCAGACATATCAAACATGCCCTCTCCCACTAGCTTGTTCATCCTCCTTGAGGAAATATGACCTAGTCTAGCGTGCCAAAGGTTTGCCGGGTTTTGACTATCGATTTTCCTTTTGTTTGTTGTCGCCGGTTTGTCAATACAATTCACTGGAACGTCTTTTAGTTTTAAATTGTATAGATCGTTTTCAAGTTGTCCATTTCCAATTAAACATTCATTCTTGTAAATATTGCAAATCCCATTCACAAAATTACAAGAATAACCATCTCTATCAAGCATAGAAATAGAAATAATGTTTTTAATTAAATCTGGCACAAATAAAACATCTCTCAACAATAATTTAAAACCATCCTGCAAAATCAAACAAACATCTCCAATGGCCGTAGCTTCAACTCTGGAACCATTCCCGAGCCTCAGCTGGGTCTCACCCATTCTAAGCCTGCGACTTCTTGTCATCACCTGCAAATCATTGCAAATGTGAGATCCACATCCGGTATCCAATACCCAAGAAGTTGTATTAAGTGACATGTTTATTTCGATATAGAACATACCCTTTGCTGTTCCCAACTGCTCAAGATACTCCTTGCAGTTGCGCTTCCAATGACCCGGCTTCTTGCAGTAATGGCAAACATCCTTGGATTTTCCATTGTTTGAAGCCTTTGTCTTTTGCTTCTTCTCGGGTTCCACTTTCTTGGGTGGGGCAGAACGTTTCTTGCCCTTCATACTTGGCCCCTTCTTAGCAGAAGATGAGGAGCCCACCAAGAAAGCTGGCTTATCCTTCTTAAGTGTGGATTCATATGTAACGAGCATATTGACCATCTCTTCAAGGGTGGCCTCTATCTTGTTCATATTAAAATTTATCACGAATCCATCAAATGAAGAAGGAAGAGATAGAAGCAGCAAGTCCACATTGAGTTCATGTTCCAACACCAAATCAAGGGTCGCTAACTTCTGTATGAGCCAAATCACTCGTACCCCATGATCACGGACCGAAGTCCCTTCACGCATGCGGCACGTCATCAACTCCTTAACAGTAGAGAACCTTTCAGCCCTCGACTGAGCCCCAAAAAGTTCCTTGAGTTGCGCGTGAATGTCAGCAGCATTCACCGTGTCCTCAAATCGCCTCTGGAGTTCATCAGACATCGAGGCTTGCATATAGCATTTGGTCTTGATGTCATGGTCCCACCATGCATCAAGCTTGGCCAATTCCTCCGGACTAACATCAGCTGGTGCTTCCTTCGGAGGTGCTTTCTCTAACACATAGAGCATTTTCTCCGAAGTTAAGACAATCTTCAACTTCCGGAACCATTCCGTATAGTTGGCGCCAGTCAGCTTGTTTTGTTCGAGGATCGAGAATAAAGGATTTCGCGAATTCATTGTATGAAATACTGAAAAGGAAAACAGACATATATCAATGATTGTTTAACAATTTACTAAGACATAAAATAGGCGAATTTAATTTTATGAATCTCACTCCCACTATTTTAACGATTTCACCACCCTCTAGTGAAAACGGGAAACTTTTTCCTTAGTGAGAACATGGAGTCCAATTGACAAACTTATGGTCCCGAATAATATCAGCCAACCATAATTCTCAAAAGGTAGAGCCCAATTGCTTCCAAAGCAACCCCCATGTATTTACCTCATGTCCAATAAGGGCCCAATAATATGACGCCGTTTAAAGTGACATGTCAAGATGACCCACCAATATTAAGTTGTGATGGACGGTCGCCATGTGGATCCCCCAATAATATGAGCCGATCCCATGGGAGTTCCACCCAACTTACAACATTTGTCGATCCAATGTACAGCTTTCCGACGGACGGGCCCCCCCAATAATATGAGCCGGACCGTATCCGCGGGTAGCATCACATACATTGACCGTTGATGGAAGGTAGGAACATTTAAACAATATTTAAATTTCCTTTATTTATCTTGATATAAATTTTAAATCATATTTAAAATGAGGGATTTTATTTATAAAAATATTTGTCTCATCATATTTAATTTATTGCATGCATTGCCGGATTCACGCAATTTATGTCTAAACATGCATACAATCATAATATCACATATTATATAGGATGATCGATTCCATTTCTAATTGACCCGTGGTTGCCAATCACGGGTCTTAGTCCAATCCTAGGTAATATGCAGTATGCAAATGCAATCCTATTACATATGCTTCCAATTTACATTTCTTCAGTCTTCATTGTCTGCTGGGCCCACCATCTTCAAATCTTGATCTCCCACTAAATCTAATGTATTTACAATAAATAACAATGACAAGTAGGGGATACATTTTTAGGGTGGGAACGGGCTATAAACCAAGCCCACTTTTATTACATATGACATTCATATCGGGCCATAAACCAGGCCCATTAATAAAACCAACAACAATAAAAACAAAATGTAAATTCCTAACATACACCTACAAAATTGGTCATGGCAATCGATCATCCTTATCCAATAACATTTAATTCAAAATTAATTTATTGGATAACATGCAGTGGCAATTCAAATTTAAACAAGATAAAATCATATTTTATATATAAAATCTCATTTCACATATAAAATCATATTTTATCTCTATATCAAATAAAATCATATTTTATCTATAAAATCCAATTTTACAAATAAAATCATATTTTACTTAATATATCATAAGATCATATCTTATCATCAATTGTACCAAAATAATTGATTTCAAAATTCAATTTACGGATAAAATATTAAAATTTTCCAAAAATTCAAATTTATCCAAAATCAATTTTAAAATTTACGGACTCGAACAATTCGATCCGAAATCTCGTGAACCAATCAAAAACAATTTTTGACCGGACCAAAAATAAAATTTTAAATATTAAAATTAATTTTTAAATAAAAATATAATTTTTCCCGCGGGCCGCCCGGGACACTCCCGGCCGGCCCGCACCCGGGGCGCGGGCCGGGGCAGCCCGGCTGCCCCCTTAGGGCAGCGCCGTGCGCTGCCCTGGGCGGCGCCGTGCGCCGCCTTGGGCGGCGACGGTCGCCGCCTTGGGCGGCGCCGTGCGCCCCCTTTGGGCGGCGCCGTGCGCCGCCCGGGGTAGCAACAATTGCTGCCCCACCGGGCAGCGATCCAATCGCTGCCCGGGTTTTGCCCCGAAAATTTTTTTTTTTTATTTAAAAATATTTATTTTGTTTCAAAAACCGAGACTCAAAAATTTTGTACAATTGATTAATTTAATCGTTTGATCTGAGCAACCTGGCTCTGATACCACTGTTGGAAAACTGGCGGTCAGATCAATCACGATTGATACCCGGTGCAGCGGAAGTTTAAAAATTTTTATCATGGAACAATTCCATGGTGTGGGTATCAACCATTCAACGATTAAATTATTGTGTGTGTAAAATTCAAATAACAATTAATTAAATTTTACCTTAAATCTCGCAACGAGATTAATGGACACCAACAGATTTTATCTGCTCTTGTTGTCTCTCCCTGGAACCGATGAACTCCTTCAATCAGGTCCACGAACAGAGGTTTAATCCCTCTGATAGATTGCACTAGAAAATCTATCAGAAGTTTTCTGCGAAGAGATTACACGAATCTGATTCGTTATTCCTGACCGCGATTCAAAATCACAGACCGGAATTTTCTCGGGCAGAGGGGGAGGGGTCGGCCGAACAGAGAGAGAGAGCTAGGGTTCGAAAATTTTCTCTGTCTCAAAAATTATGACCTGTTGTGTCTAATTTCTGTACTGAAATAACTTATTTATAATGCAGGCCACTAACACCTTAGGGCCCATTAGTCATAAGCTGGGGCCCGACAAGCAAAGCCCGCTCGTTCAGAAATTAATATAAAATTCATCGTGACTCCGATTGATGAACTGATTTCACCAATGTGCACAGAAACCATTTCTGCACATTTTAAAGTCAAAATAAATTTTCCTGAATCCGAATTCAGTGGTTTCCAAAAATGTCCATCCCTATGTCATTTTAGGAAATCCTACTCCCTTACTCTTATTTAAGAAGTCCAACTCCTTAGTTCATTAAATTTAACTCTTTAAATTTAACTATCTCAACGGGGATTAAAACTCCATTACACTGTGTGACCCTCAATGGTTCAGGGATACAGCTAGCCGTGGGCTCACAACTCCTTGTGACTCGGAACAACACTTTCCGACTTGCCCAACGAATCATGGTAAAGCGCCTAGCAACATCGCCCCATGATTCCCTAGGTATCACTGATAGTGCCTACAAGAACCAGTAGATTTTGGTTAGCGTACAGTACGGTCCCTTCATCCATATATCCCGATCGAATCAACAACCATTGGTATATCGAGAGTCGCTCAAGATTCGATAACTATGCAATACATCTTGAAGATCAAATTAGTGACATCGCATGTGCTACTAAGAAACCATTTCTTAAATCACATCAAGTACTCTGGCCAGAGATTTGTCACACTAATATCTCCTCAGATCGCATAGGATATCCACACTCGCAAGTATGTGGTGAATCCTTGACAACAATGCATCGACTCCTATATGTGTCATAACTGTACCCAATCTCGACACCTGATGACCCCCATAGAGTCGGTAAACGAGTCAAAGCACAGCACTAGCATATAGAGTCTCCATGATGTTTCAAGTCGTAAGGACTAATGGTGTACAACCAAAACCGCGGACTTTATCCACTCGATAAGTGATAACCACTTGGAAAGTCCGGATAGGGTAGTTCGACTATTCATCCTATGAATATCCATTTGCATGCTTCGAACATCTCCATGTTCCCTACCAATGAAACGTGGTACTCCGCATCGCAAATGCTAGTCTCAAACTCGAGCGATCCTTATCCTTATTATCGGACGGCTCAATCGACTAGGAACGGTTTTTAGAATATACAGTGACTATAAGATGTATTTCATGATAGACATCTCCATGTTCTACCACATCTTACATACACTATAGTATATTCAAGGTCTTTATCAAAACAACAATAGTATATCACAATATAACAATATGAAGTAATATAAAGTCATTGCCATAAAAGTGTAAATAATGTTAAACAAAAGATTGTTTATACAAAGAGTCATCAAAGCCCATAGCCACACAGTTGGCTCACTGGGCACCCACTCTTACAGGAACCACATCGGAAGCAGGGAGATCGGAACGTCCGATCAGGATCGGAGCTTCCGATGGCTGTCGGTGACAGGTGTGTGGTTGCATGTGGACCGAATTGACACGTAGCGAACGGAGCTTCCGATCGGAGGAACGGAGCTTCTGATCTACACGTTCGGAGCTTCCGATCGAGGAACGGAGCTTCCGATCGATGCCTATAAATATGAGGTCCGAGCTCCTCATTTCTTGCCAATTTCGAGTTCCTCTCCTTCGCCTAGTAGCTCTATTTTAGGGCTTTGGGTACTCTTATTTTAGAGTTGGAGCAGGGAATATATTTTTAGTATAGTCAGACAGTGTCTAACATAGTAGCGGAGCAGTTCTCGAGTAGCGGAGCAGCGCTCATGTAGCGGAGTAGTGCTCGAGGCTGTGGAGCTGCAGCAGGGGTGTGCCCCTAGTTGCGGGATAGTCGCGATCAGTGGGCTGACGACGGACGCAGGTATAGCTATGGTCTCCTTAAATTATTTAGGAGTATGCAATAGCTTAGTTAAGGATTTTAGCGCTTATTGAATGATGCATGGGTATTTGCATTGTAGACTTGATGATAGGCTTGGAACCTAGAGTGGAACTACTAGGACTGCCTTAGAAAGGTACGTAAGTACTGACTGAGATTGCCAGCGGATATGCATGCTTATATGTTGCATTTATGTGTTTGCATGTTATTATTGTTATGCGGCATGTGCATATCATCTTGTGCCTGTACATCTGTATATCTTTCGAGATGAGCCAGTTAGGGTTGCTCAGCCCTGTTAGGACATTTGATATCGAGTACCCTTAGGTACTGATACCTGAAGGACTCCGTGGTCCGCGTCCGTGATTCGGGAATGAGTGGTCACGCACAGTGGTTAGCTACTCCGATGTGACGAGCTTATATTCCAGGCGCCAGTATGAGCGGTTGTATACAGTTATCCCAGATATGGATACCCTGTCATTTTCATGCATTATAATTGTATGTTTATCCGTGCTTTCGTATTGAGCTTAGAGCACACGTCTAGTATTTTCTGTGTATCTGGATACCCTATTCGACGGGGCAGTTGTAGGTGCAGGATTGAGCACCAGGAGCCTGGAGGAGCCAGCAACCTTGAAGACAACAGTATTTAGCTGTAGGTTTTTATCTAAGTAATTCGATTGGGTTGTATAAATCGAGTTTGTTAGCGGTTGTATTCTGCCGGTCTGCTTGTATTTAAGTCTTCCACAGCGATTTATTTAATGTATGCTTAATTATGCTCTTAACTCTGATTAGGTAGTGGATCCGGATCGGGTCGCTACATTTATTGGTATCAGAGCTGCATGCAAGGGACTTAGGAAATTGATAATAAGACTTCTTGATTATCCTTGTAGGATTGATTGAGGCCTAGCGAAGGAAGATTTGGTTCTTCATTGCCGAGGTTTGTGGCATAAGTTTTTACTATAAGGAATGCAACAGTGATGAGAACACCAGTAGTAGTATATCGATAGATAGACTGACTGCTGTGGACAGTTCATCATTCGATGCATTGGAATGCTGATCGAAAAATATATGGATTCCAACCAGGGAAGATTGGAAGGGAAGATCGAGTATATCGCGTCAGATACCTCTGAGGGCTTTTCGGAACGAATGGTGTTTAGTAATCCATGTGGTTCCAGTTCTTGAAGATTCTCCACTCGTAGCTGGAGAGATTTTCAGATAGACCTTTACCAGGGAATGCCTTGAGTGCCTAAAGCATGACAGGTTTCTAGCGTAAGGTCTGTAAACTCGTGCAAAACATGGTTTTGCCGGTATGCTTGTATTGATGCTTTTGGTAGGCATACGGAAAACTTCATGTTCAAAAGCATGATTTGGATACAAGAAGAACGCTGATGGTAGATCGTGAGCAGAAGAAGTCGACTAACATGCACTGACGCAGAGCATAGCTGATTAGCTATCACGTGCCATTTCTCCGGAGTTCTTCGCTGAAGGACATGTAGAGAGACTTGGACGGAAGTATGCTTGTATCGATGCGTGTGTCGATTGGAAGCTTCATGCTCAAGGAGTGAAGAAAAGTTCGACGATTTTAAATACTGTATTGATGTATTTGTAAACAGTATTTCAGTTGTAATGAATCATCAGAATTTGGTTGTATCAGTTCAAGTTATTGGAGGTACATTTTGTTTTATTTTGAATACTGTATGTATTACATGAGATTGTAATAAAGGAAATTGTATATAACTTGAAGTAATGATACATGTGTTACTTATTCACAATTCGTGATTGATTGCAAGTAATTTTATAAAGTTTGGATTGGAATTAGTTGATTGGTAATCAACTAGGATAGCTCATGGATTTTGAGTAAGCCAGCGGTAACGGATTGACATGGGGTTAGTCTAGGTGTTTTCCTAGGGCTGACCTAATTAGTCGTTTGACTGGGTTAGTGCCATTGATGAGGTAATTCATCTGGGGGCATAGAAATATTGATCTTGTTTGGAATTTTGAGTTTTTGTTCTAAGTTGTTTCCTTAGGACAGTATTCTGATTGACTTTCATAAGTTGAGACTTCGTGATGATGGGATTTCATCGGGATACCAATTCGAGTATATGCCGAGAGTTGTGGACTATGACCATGACTAGACATGATGGAGCGCGACCCTATGCCAGTGTTACTTTGGGAGTCTTTCGTACTTCGGAGAATGCCTGGAAGCCTTCGTGCTTCAGGATTTGGCGGTGGGAAGGCTACTTAGTCTAGAGTTTTGGTAACAGCCACGACGGGGTATGACATTGGATTGGATGCCTGGTTAGGTATCGGCGGTATAGATAACGTCTGACTGTCGTTAGAGATATTGGTTTGCAGTTTTTTCATAAGAACCAGTCATGGAGGGATTTCCTTGACAAAGTGCGTACTCTGAGCAGACAGTTTTAGTCTATTGGATACTGCTAGACTAGTGGATCTAGTCGGTGTTTGGATGCTCTGGTGATAAGGGCTATTCAGGAGTTGTGTTAGTGAATTTCCTAGGGCATTTGACTCGGGGATGAGTATTTTTCGGCAAGGATAGTTTTCTTCAGTGATAGATTATATCTGATGCTAAGGATTGTAAATGGCTATTTGAGGCGTGAGGAAAGCGTGACTTATACCAGTGTACACTTGGTGGTGCTTCCAGGTGGTACATTTTGACAGGTTACCTCAGTCTCGATTTGTTGCAATCTTAGAGAGAGATATAATTAACAAGAGCATGTTCAGCGTTATCTGGAATCTTTCGGACTTGTATTGTGATTTGAGTTGAACAAGTCCTTATGATAATCTTGAACGAGTATAGACAGTGGTTAGTATGTCTAGACGGATGCCGACTCGGCACTGGTGATTACTTGTGGTTATTGTCTGACTCTGACAAAGATGAGTGGTTGAATCAGCTGTGATTCTTTTGATTCCAAGTATTTGGGATCTGCGGACATGTGGCAGGGAGATCATCGATATTGATCATCCATGAGAGTTCATTGATCTGTGATCGTTTGACTAAGGCCGATATCGTCAGGAAGATCAAGAGCTAAAGTAGATTGACTTGATCGATCATATTATTCCAATCGGTGTTGATTGGGATGTAGTGAATCAACAAGTGCTGGAAATAGTACTTTAAGTATTGTATGCTTGATATAGCGATTCAAGTGAATTTAGGGGATTCTTCATCGCTAAGGATCTTCCGGAATGCGGAGATCTGGACTTTTGGATTCTATGGATCATGAAAGTGGTCATAGGGTGGCTCTTGTGATCGTAGTTCGTTGACAGCGTTGCTGAGATTACCATGGGCGGATTTTGATTTGAGCATTGCTTGGTTTTAGCAATGATTGATTCAGCATGGGAAATAGGATTCAGTGATTGTCCAAGGATTGTCAGTGGACAAATTTTAAAGACTGTTAATCGGAATGATTAGTTTGGGTGCTTCCAGTGGATTTCTTGAGATTTGTTCTTTGGAGGCACATCACGCTAAGTTAAGTATTCATCCGGGGAAGCAACAAGTTGTGCAAAGATCTACGTACTCGGTTCGGATGAAAGGGAATGAAACGCTATGTTTATCAACTTGTCTCGAGATATTTGGTGTGTCAGCAGGTCAAGGCAGAGCACCGACGACCTGGAGGTTTGCTTCATAGTCTGCCTATTCCTGAGTGGGAAATGGGAGTTATCACGATGGACTTTTTGTGACCCATTTTCCGGTATCCTCGAGGAATTGTGATTCTATCTGGGTTGTGGTGGACCGACTCACCAAGTCAGCGCATTTCATTTTCTGTAGCCGAGAGTACAATATGGATCGTTTTGACTCAGTTATGTATTCAGGAGATCGATCGACTTCATGGAGTGCCTATGAGCATTATCAGTGATCGAGGCCCCAGGTTTACTTCCAAATTTTGGGGGAGGGTTCAACGTGTAATGGGCATTACTCTCAGTTTGAGTAATACATTTCATCCGGAGACAGATGGTCAGTCAGAGCGCACAATCCTTACTTTGAAGGATATGCTGCGAGCATGTGTTATAGATTTTGGTTCAGTCTGGCCGGATCAGTGCCATTGATTGAGTTCGCGTACAATAACAGCTATCATAATAGCTTTGGGATGACACCATTTGAGGCATTGTACGGACAACATTGTCATACTCCACCCTTCTAGGGGAGAAGTGGGGGAGAGACAGACTGAAGGACTGGAGTTAGTCCAGCAGTTAGCAGACATAGTTGATCAGACCAAGAAATGGATTAAGAGTGCACAGGATCGTCGGGACAGCTATGCCAGATACTAAGCGTGAGCCTTTGCAGCTTGATGCTGGGGGAGAAAGTAACTCTGAGAATGTCACCTTTCTGCAGGATTCTCAGATTTGGCCTTAAGGGCAAGTTATCTCTTAGGTTTATGGTTCGTTCGAGAGCATTGGCAATTTGGATTATCGGCTAGCTTTGCTACCTTATTTTCCCAGTATTCACGACGTATTTCACGTATCTCTGTTGCGACGATATGTGGTGGATCAGTCTCATATTCTGCAGCGGTATGAGATTCAAGAGGATACTGCTTTGATTTACGTGGAAAGACCTACTCGTATCCTGGATCATAAGGATAAGGTCTTGCGTAATAAAGTTATTCCTCTGATTGATAGTTCAATGACGACATTGAAGTACTGAGGAAGCTATTTGAGAACTTGAGAGCAGGATGTGTTCAGAACATCCTGATTTGTTTTCATTCGGTACTTAAGATCTGATTTCGAGGACGAAATATCTTAAGTGGGGGAGAATATGGTAGCCCGTATCCAGAATTAACGATTAATAGTATATAATCGTGTAATTATGTTTGGATTAAGTAAAATATGATTAAGGAAATTCCAGAAGAGTTAACGGAGTCTAGAAATGGATCCAGAACACTCGAAAATGGTTTGGAGGGTCTCAAGATTCGAGTGGGATCGGAACCACCGATCCAGGATCGAAACTTCCGATCTTGGTGAGTTCGGAACCACATCGGAAGCAGGGAGATCGGAACGTCCGATCAGGATCGGAGCTTCCGATGGCTGTCGGTGACAGGTGTGTGGTTGCATGTGGACCGAATTGACACGTAGCAAACGGAGCTTCCGATCGGGGGAACGGAGCTTCCGATCTACACGTTCGGAGCTTCCGATCGATGCCTATAAATATGAGGTCTGAGCTCCTCATTTCTTGCCAATTCCGAGTTCCTCTCCTTCGCCTGGTAGCTCTATTTTAGGGCTTTGGGTACTCTTATTTTAGAGTTGGAGCAGGGAATATATTTTTAGTATAGTCAGACAGTGTCTGACATAGTAGCGGAGCAGTGCTCGAGTATTGGAGCAGCGCTCGTGTAGCGGAGTAGTGCTCGAGGCTGTGGAGCTGCAGCAGGGGTGTGCCCCTAGTTGCGGGATAGTCGCCATCAGTGGGCTGACGACGGACGCAGGTATAACTATGGTCTTCTTAAATTATTTAGGAGTATGCAATAGCTTAGTTAAGGCTTTTAGCGCTTATTGAATGATGCATGGGTATTTGCATTGTAGAATTGATGATAGGCTTGGAACCTAGAGTGGGACTACTAGGACTGCCTTAGAAAGGTATGTAAGTACTGACTAAGATTGCTAGCGGATATTCATGCTTATATGTTGCATTTATGTGTTTGCATGTTATTATTGTTATGCGGCATGTGCATATCATCTTGTGCCTGTACATCTGTATATCTTTCGAGATGAGCCAGTTAGGGTTGCTCAGCCCTGTTAGGACGTTTGATATCGAGTACCCTTAGGTACTGATACCTGAAGGACTCCGTGGTCCGCATCCGTGATTTGGGAATGAGTGGTCGCGCACAGTGGTTAGCTACCCCGATGTGACGAGCTTATATTCCAGGCGCCAGTCTGAGCGGTTGTATACAGTTATCCCAGATATGGATACCCTGTCATTTGCATGCATCATAATTGTATGTTTATCCGTGCTTTCGTATTGATCTTAGAGCTCACGTCTAGTATTTTCTGTGTATCTGGATACCCTATTCGACGGGGCAGTTGTAGGTGCAGGATTGAGCACCAGGAACCTGGAGGAGCCAGCGACCTTGAAGACATCAGTATTTAGCTGTAGGTTTTTATCTAAGTAATTCGATTGGGTTGTATAAATCGAGTTTGTTAGCCGATTGTATTCTGCCGGTCTGCTTGTATTTAAGTCTTCCGCAGCGATTTATTTAATGTATGCTTAATTATGCTCTTAACTCTGATTAGGTAGTGGATCCGGATCGGGTCGCTATAAATAACATATGAATGCATGAAAAAAAATCACAAAAATATGCATATGAAACACAGTTATCAACTCCCAAATACTTAAACCTTGCTCGCCCTTGAGCAAGACATACACAAACAAAAAGAAATAACGACATAAGTGAGAATGATTCATGTACAGCATAGCCTCAAATAAGTCCACTTCAACAACTAAAAACCACAACAACTTCCAATTGTCCACAATACACTGCGGATTTAACGTAAACGTGTGTGTGTGCCATGTTATTCCAGTTTCGTAAAATTTCAAAAGAATCCATCCTAAAACATTCTTAACGACATATGACAATTCAATGCAAGTGTCACAATCTAGCACTCTTTCATCGTGTAGTGACCCGTATCCAGAATTAACGATTAATGAGTAATTAATCATGTAATCATGTAGTTAGGAGGCTCCGAACTAGATCGGAGGATCCGAACTCGGATCGGAGGCTCCGAAGATAATGCGTCATTGGTGACGTCACTGATGGGACTTCGGGGGATCCGAAGTCAGGATCGGAGGCTCCAAACAGGAACGGAGGCTCCAAAGTAAGGAACGGGGGATCCATGACCTGAAACTCAGACTGATGTCCAGATCTGACTTTCTCTACAGAACTCTGAATGCTCGGATCAGACTTCTGTGCCTCTTTGATCAACACAAAAAATTCTTGCTCAACTTGAACAGCAGAAACTCTGATTGTCCTCCTATATGTTTCAAACTATATGTAAGGCCCAAAAATATTGAATTATTAATTATGGGATTTGAGAATTAAATTCCATATTATGGGCTAATATTGATTTAAGAAGTGAAAGAAATTATAGATTTAATTTCCGAGCCGAAAATATTTAATGTAGAATTTTCCGGATTTTGAGAATTAAATTCCGAGAATTCTTAAATTAAAAGAATAAATATTCGATTTGAATATTTATGGAATTTGAGATTAAATTCCATATTTCGGCAATTAAAGAAGATTAATTGTGAAGATGAAACCCAATCAGGGGTTGATTTGCAAATATCGAAGTTTGAAGGGCTAAAGTGCAAAAGGTCGGGATTATTGATTTAATCTGAATTTATTTCATTTTAATCCGAGTCTATTTAATTTGGGAATATTTAGAGTTTCGATTTTAGTTCTAATATTCTTAAATTATTTAGGATTGAAATTGAATGAAAAGAATGTCGAGGATTGAATTGCAATTAATGAAGACTTGAGGGACTAAATTGAAATATTGTTTGAAATTATCTAAATTGAAAAGGATTACTCAGCACACTTACGTGCAAGTAGAAAAGAAAGGAAGGGAAGGAGAATAGAGCAAGTCGACACTTCTCATTTCTTTTGATTTTGATTTGTTCAAAACCCCATAACTTTTGATCCGATCGTCCGATTTCGATTTCGAAAAGAGTTCTGGAATCCTTTTGACGAAGCCTTCGATTTTGTGTAAGTATTTAATCATCTCGGCATGTTTTGAAGAACGAAATTTTGCAGAGATCAGTACTTTGATATCGTTTCATGTTCTTGATCTTATATGTGTTTCGTTGTCGAGACCGGAACGATGATTTATTGTTATATGAACTTCTGAGTATTTCAGAATGTATTTGTATTGTTAGCATACGATTATAGCTGCTGATATGCGGAGTATGAATGATATGACTTGATTAGAAGTTGGTAAGAAGATAGAGAAGTTAGCTTCGAATTCGATATTTCGTCGGTTACCAATTTTTAATCGCTACGCCGTCGATTCGTGTTTTTGGATCATTTTGATAGCCTATGACTGAGATAAGACATTGTTTGAAATGTTATCGATGATATAGCATTTTTATTTCTCAGTTTTAGATGAGTTTCGAAGGCTAACGATTCACGACTCCGAGTTGTACCGAATAAGAAGAAGTTGAAGTTTGAAATGATGTTGATTGAATTTATATTGATGATTTTGATTCGATTCTGAAATGATTGAATAGAATGAAGTTTGATATGCATGTTTGATTCTATGTTTCAGAGTTTAATAGGAGACTATTGACTCAAGAATCTCAACTTGAAACCAAAGAAGAAGTGATCAAGATTGAAGTGAATTTGATTGAAAATTGATTGATATTGAATGAGCAGATTTGCTATGAGTTGTTGTACTTTCTATCCAGAGGTGGAACATGACAAACTCGAGAATGAAAGGTATAATGACGACATCACGAGTTAGGGACTTTGAAACTCAAGAACGACTATTCTTGAGTTGGCCCGCGAAAATCACATACTTGAGATGTTTTGATTATGTTTGATGTTGTCGATCCATCGCAGGTAGTGAATCTTTGATTTTGAGTCGATATGATTGTATATTGAATTGATTCTATGCCAAGGTTGCGGTTAACCTTATTTTCTAGCCCGGAATGGCTACGATAGATGGATATCCATGTCAAGATCGGTTACGAATCTTGATGGCAATGAAGTGATAAGAATCAATTCTTGAGATAAGCGCGCTATATAAATTGAAGTCTTGATTTGGAGTTTGAGTCGATATATGCGTTATTTTTACTCTATTCTTGAGTTGACATATTTAGAGTAGATATGAATTTATTTAACGCATTTATATGTCGATTATACTGAGAATGATTTCTCACCGGAGTTCATCCGGCTGTTGCTTTGTTTTGTATGTGTGCATTGCAACAGATGGGGCAGGAGCTAGTCTGAGATGACGATGATAGCTCGGGAGCGAGATTTAGCAAGTGTGGACTCGGGTTTACGATGAAGAATAGTTGTGAGATAGCATCAAACTTGATATGAACCTATAGACTTGAAGCTCACATTTGAGTCTTTGTGTAGCTTGCTCGGTTAATGCCTATTATGTTATTCGATTGATGGATTGAATGCATGATTTGATACTTGAAACTTTATACATGTTGATATGCATGTTTTAGAATTTATAAACCATGATTTGAGTTGATCATGAAGGCATTTGGACTGATGTGCAAGATTTGACAGCAAAATAGTATTGTTGATATTTTTTGGAAATGGCTCCCGCTCGATCGGGTAAATGTTACCGATCGAGCGAGGCCTGTTTTTATCAGGCAGAAACCTTGATTTTTCCTGCTTGCTCAATCGATATGATTTGACCGAACGAGCGAGACCAAAATTGATGCAGACCCGAGAGTTTGATGTTTATAGCTCGCTCGATCGGTGAAGTTTGACCGATCGAGCGAGGCTCCAAAATTTTTTAAAAAAAAAATTTCTGCTCTTGATTCATTATCTTTTAATTGTTTGATTAATTGTTTAATTAATCATTAGTTTCCCTAAGACGAGATTAGCAACACGAGATCCTCACAACAGGTGGTATCAGAGCCTAGGTTCTGGAACTGAGATAGAAGCTGAGCGGGGTAGAGTGAGACACATGCATTTATAGTATTGCATGATTATGCAGTATTTGATTCGATGATTTAATAAATTGCATGTGCTATTGATCTAACTTTTAAATGGAACTGATTAATTTACTGATTTGTAAATTTTCGAATTCTTATCGATGTTATTATAAGAATTTTCTCGGGTGATGTAAGCACCCAGAATCGAAGAGAACAGTGTTCTTTGGGTGATGTAAGCACCCCAGACTGACAGAATAGTATGGCCAGACTGAAAAGAATGGTATGGTCAGATTGAACAGAACTGTATTATTGCTCAGCTGAAAGAAGTATCTCTGATTGAACAGAAAAAAATATCAGCGAATGAATAGATGTATTGCAGGTAGAAGTTGGCCTGAAGTACTTGATCAGTTGTTCAAATACCTAACAGATACAGATGAATATTGTATCAGATCGACTGTCTACCAACTTCAAGACCTAGCAACCAGCTGATAGATTTTGACGGAGAAAATGATGAAAGAACAAAGGTATATTAATTTGTTGGTAAGTGCTTAGAACATGATTTTTGTTTATAGTTCTTTGCCACAACAGATAGAAATGATCAGAAAGACAAATATACCCATTAGAAGTCGAATATTTTTAATATTTTGAATCTTGGAGAATGCCTTATTTGATTTTCAAGTTTACTACAATTCTTGAATTGTTGATGATGATGATGAAGAAGCTCAACATTGAATTGTTGGTTGTGGCTTGGATTCGAGGATTATGTCTGAATAAATGTTGACGACTAAAACATTTTATGAAAGACATAGATAAGGCTAAGAGAACTGAATTTGAATGATGAGGCAGAAAGAATGAAATTGTAGACATGCCATAGTGTGTGACACATATTTAGCTACAATTTCTATTCCAGAAATATACAAAGGATCAGAATGAAATTGCACCTGAGAATGAAATTGAAGATAACAGATTTATTTTGTTTTGACCTGTTTATTATTGGTGCAATAGATTCATGATAGCTGAAAGCTTATGATATGATCACCTCTGTATCAAAAAAGAGAATTTGTGAATGGAACTGAAGAATAGAACTACTGAATTTATGAAATAAGACTGAACATGATCTTGCTTCGAAGAAATGAAACTGAATATGATTGTGTTCGTATTTGAGATATCTGTTTATGTTGCATGATGGATGATGATGCAATAATTGAATACAGATTAGCAGAAGAATTAATGAGAATAAGCGATGAAATTAGATCAGTAAAAACATAATGTGCTTATGAATATGATGATATGATATAGAATCTCGAATTAAGATTCTGTGATTTCGGTTTACTATATGATGTTTGATTATAGAAATATTCCGAAATCATTATATTCGATTCACTAGATATGTTCAAGAGCTAATTAGCATTGATAAGTATGCTAATAAATAGAGATTACAGATATATGACAGTAAGCTTTTCGATGTTAGTTTAAGTTGTGAACTAGAACTCAGTAGCGAATTGATGAATTGATGAATTTATGAATTACCGACTTGATGAGATTATGAACTGAATATTGATCTTGAGGTTTAGAAGATAGAAGATGTTATGAAAATCAGTTGCAATTGAGTTTTTTCTTTAATTATGCTGAATCGATACATTAATGGAGATATGATTCTTGAAATATTTGATATTGAGTATTCATGGCGCCTGAATTATTCACTCATTCGGAGTTATGAGATGCAAGTGAGTTGTTTTCACTGTGCAGAGTTTGTTATCCAGAAGTTTTGATTTTTGGATGACCTTGATTGAGGGATTTTCTCAATCATGATTTATTTCTTTTGATTTTGAGAATTATTTATCCTTTAATGATATTTCAGCGTATTTTAAGATTATTGGCTTGTAACTGATAGAAGAATTTGAATATGATCCATAATTTTTGGGTTAGATGATATGAATTGTCAGTAATTTGGAGATAGAAATGAGAAATGAAATAGGCATCTGATGAATTGATTTCAGATTTCTGTGTCTTTTTGTTTGAATATTCAGACGAATATATCACCAATCAGAATGATTTGCGATTGAAAGTAAGCCAGAATTGTTCAGAAGATAAAAGAAACACAGAAAGTAAACTGAAGTTATGAGAATTCAATACAGAATGCAATATAGAGATATGAATTGAAGCCTCGGATCAGAATGAATGAATTCTATTATGATTGATTATTTGATTGTGCCTGATATTTTCGAAAAGAGATATCAGAATTTGAAGAATTGCACAACAATAAATTCAATATTCATCCAATAATTGTTTTATCAGACGATAAAGCAAATAGAAGTAACAGAATTAGTACGTTTTCGAAGTTAAACGTACAGAGAGTTTCCGATGAATTTGAAAATCGTTGACCAGATGAGTTAAGTGATAGTTTGGAAACTCCAGAAATTGAAATGAGATTATGATTTGAAAGAATATTTTGCGAAACTACCATGATGAAACAGAATAGATGAAGTAAACAGGTGGTAGTTATGAACAGATTTATTGAAATTACTGTATACGATGATCTGTTTGTATGATCAAATCACTGAATTGTGATTAGATTCGTTGCAATAAGAACAGTAAGCCACGAAATAATGTTTCAGATTGAAACATTGGGTTTACTATGAAATTGTAATACAAATGATCAGAAGACTTTGAGTACATTTTGAGATAAAGGTACAAAATATTATTGTTGAATTGGAAGAATAGTCAGAGAAGATGAATCGAAGTTCGAAAATGAATTTTATCTATCATGATACTGATTATCAACATCTCTGAATACTTTGAAATCTGTGAATACAGCATATACTCTGATTACGAGATAGTCCGAATAGACTAATCAGATTGTAGAATACACTGTATGAGATATGAATAACAACTATCTATTCAGATCTGTGAAGAAGATAGAGATATGATGAAATTACATAAATGAGTAAAATCTATTATCATGATTCAGACTTTAGATTTATTCGACAGAATGTGGCATCGATTGATTGACTGATGTTCTGAGAGTTGGTTATATGTGATTGCATTATACCATTTTTTGATTGATGGATTATCTGAGTCGATTTTCCAGATGTTGAGAATAATATCAGAACTTTAATACCTGATTCGGTATTATTTGTCTTGATGTGTTGCCACTTGAAGATTACAATTCCTGTAACAGCTAATGAGTCGATTTTGAGATAATGCTATGATGATATGATGAAAAGAAATCCGATTTCTTTGTATTGAAATGATACTATTGAAGTATATGACATTAGATTAGACATGATTTGTCGATATCACATCAGATTTAATTTTAGAGACACAAAGATGTTGAAGATGAATCTGTATGAAATGCAAACAGAGAAGAATTATTAGAATTAGTAATTGAATGATAGATATAACTTTTGAAGCTGAAACTGATTTTTTAAGTTGAAAAGTTATTCTTGAAACATCATTCAATTTAGAATAGAGAAAGAGCAGAGTTAAATTTACAGATTCAAAATATGAAGTTGAATACTGATCTTGAAGCGATGAACTGAACGACAGCGTAGGCTTGATATATGTTCTATACAGAACATCGAATGATATTCAAAGAAAAACAAGTTTTCAATGAAGTTGAATTTCTCTGACTGAATGGTAGACAGAATTGATGATGTTCTTGGGCAGCTTGATATGATGGATCTGATTTGTTTCATGTATCTATGTGAAGGAAGTATCAATTCGATTTTTTTTCCTATGTACTTTAATCAGATGAGAAAGATATTGAAAAGATTCTAAGTTAAGTCGATTAGTCGACAAATCCTTGATTGAAGAATGAAATAGCTCAAAGAGAATTCTTTTCAGTGAATTAAAGTACAAAGGAAGAGATGAAGAGATAAGATACGAAGATTAGAGTTGGATGATTGAAGTGAGAATCACTTCAGATAATCATTCAGTCTATCAGATTGAATAGTTCGATTGAATGTGATTTCGAGGACAAAATTATTTCTTAGAGGGGAGGAATTGTAAGGCCCGAAAATATATTATTATTAATTATGGGATTTGAGAATTAAATTCCATATTATGGGCTAATATTGATTTAAGAAGTGAAAGAAATTATAGATTTAATTTTCGAGCCGAAAATATTTAATGTAGAATTTTCCGGATTTTGAGAATTAAATTCCGAGAATTCTTAAATTAAAAGAATAAATATTCAATTTTAATATTTATGGAATTTGAGATTAAATTCCATATTTTGGCAATTAAAGAAGATTAATTGTGAAGATGAGACCCGATCAGGGGTTGATTTGCAAATATCAAAGTTTGAAGGGCTAAAGTGCAAAAGGTTGGGATTATTGATTTAATCTGAATTTATTTCATTTTAATCCGAGTCTATTTAATTTGGAAATATTTAGAGTTTCGATTTTAATTCTAATATTCTTAAATTATTTAGGATTGAAATTGAATGAAAAGAAGGCCGAGGACTGCAATTAATGAAGACTTGAGGGACTAAATTGCAATATTGTTTGAAATTATCTAAATTGAAAATGGATTACTCAGCACACTTACATGCAAGTAGAAAAGAAAGGAAGGGAAGGAGAACAGATCAAGTCGACACTTCTCATTTCTTTTGATTTTGATTTGTTCAAAACCCCGTAACTTTTGATCCGATCGTCCGATTTCGATTCCGAAAAGAGTTCTGGAATCCTTGCGACGAAGCCTTCGATTTGATGTAAGTATTTAATCATCTCGGCATGTTTTGAAGAACGAAATTTTGCAGAGATCAGTACTTTGATATCGTTTCATGTTCTTGATCTTATATGTGTTTCGTTGTCGAGACCGGAATGATGATTTATTATTATATGAACTTCTGAGTATTTCAGCATGTATTTGTATTGTTAGAATACGATTATAGCTGCTGATATGCGAAGTATGAATGATATGACTTGATTAGAAATTGGTAAGAAGATAGAGAAGTTAGCTTCGAATTCGATATTTCGTCGGTTACCGATTTTTAATTGCTACGCCGTCGATTCGTGTTTTTGGATCATTTTGATAGCCTATGACTGAGATAAGACATTGTTTGAAATGTTATCGATGATATAGCATTTTTATTTCTCAGTTTTAGATGAGTTTCAAAGGCTAACGATTCACGACTCCGAGTTGTACCGAATAAGAAGAAGTTGAAGTTTGAAATGATGTTGATTGAATTTATATTGATGATTTTGATTCGATTCTGAAATGATTGAATAGAATGAAGTTTGATATGCATGTTTGATGCTATGTTTCAGAGTTTAATAGGAGACTATTGACTCAAGAACCTCAACTTGAAACCAAAGAAGAAGTGATCAAGATTGAAGTGAATTTGATTGAAAATTGATTGATATTGAATGAGCAGATTTGCTATGAGTTGTTGTACTTTCTATCCAGAGGTGGAACATGACAAACTCGAGAATGAAAGGTATAATGATGACATCACGAGTTAGGGACTTTGAAACTCAAGAACGACAATTCTTGAGTTGGCCCGCGAAAATCACATACTTGAGATGTTTTGATTATGTTTGATGTTGTCGATCCATCGCAGGTAGTAGATCTTTGATTTTGAGTCGATATGATTGTATATTGAATTGATTCTATGCCAAGGTTGCGGTTAACCTTATTTTCTAGCCCGAAATGGCTACTATAGATGGATATCCATGTCAAGATCGGTTACGAATCTTGATGGCAATGAAGTGTTAAGAATCAATTCTTAAGATAAGTGCGCTATATAAATTGAAGTCTTGATTTGGAGTTTGAGTCGATATATGCGTTATTTTTACTCTATTCTTGAGTTGACATATTTAGAGTAGATATGAATTTATTTAACGCATTTATATGTCGATTATACTGAGAATGATTTCTCACCGGAGTTCATCCGGCTGTTGCTTTGTTTTGTATGTGTGCATTGCAACAGATGGGGCAGGAGCTAGTCTGAGATGATGATGATAGCTCGGGAGCGAGAGTTAGCAAGTGTGGACTCGGGTTTACGATGAAGAATGGTATTGAGATAGCATCAAACTTGATATGAACCTATAGACTTGAAGCTCACATTTGAGTCTTTGTGTAGCTTGCTCAGTTAATGCATATTATGTTATTCGATTGATGGATTGAATGCATGATTTGATACTTGAAACTTTATACATGTTGATATGCATGTTTTAGAATTTATAAACCATGATTTGAGTTGATCATGAAGGCATTTGGACTGATGTGAAAGATTTGACAACAAAATAGTATTGTTGATATTTTCTGGAAATGGCTCCCGCTCGATTAGGTAAATGTTACCGATCGAGCGAGGCCTGTTTTTATCAGGCAGAAACCTTGATTATTCCTGCTCGCTCGATCGGTAAGATTTGACCGATCAAGCGAGACCAAAATTGATGCAGACCCGAGAGTTTGATGTTTATAGCTCGCTCGATCGGTGAATTTTGACCGATCGAGCGAGGCTCCGAAATTTAAAAAAAAAAAATTTCTGCTCTTGATTCATTATCTTTTAATTGTTTGATTAATTTTTTAATTAATTATTAGTTGCCCTAAGATGAGATTAGCAACCCGAGGTCCTCACACTCTAGACCAGAAGTAAAACACTCGTCGATCAACTGAGAAACACCAATAGTAGAAATAAATATGGAACAAAGCTTTCGGCTCAAAGCATCAGCAGCTGCATTCGACTTTCCCGGATAATACTTGATTTCACAATCGAAATCCTTCAAAAAATCCAACCATATACTCTGTCTCATATTCAGTTCTAACTGCGAAAACAAATATTTCAAGCTTTTATGATCTAAAAAGATTTTGAGGGTCTCACCGTACAGGTAATGACGCCAGATCTTCAAAGCAAAAACAATCGCTACTAGCTCAAGATCATGAACCAGATAACGAGTCTTGTGCGGTTTCAGCTGCCTCGATGCATATGCTATCATGTGCTTATGGTGCATAAGAACACATCCCAAGCCTCGATGAGAAGAAACACTATAAACAGTAAAACCTCCAATACCTGAGAGAATATAAAGAACTGGAGCACTGGTCAATCTCCTCTTCAATTCAACGAAAACAGTCTCACAAGCCTCAGTCCCTACAAAAGGCGCATTCTTCTGAGTTAGATGAGTAATAGGCTTTGAAATAGATGAGAAACCCTCGATGAAACGACGATAATAAACCGTCAAACCCATAAAACTTTGGATTTCAGTCACAGATGTCGGTCTAGGCCAATTCATGACAGCTTCAATCTTGCTGGGATCGACTGAAATCCCATCTCCTAAAATAATGTGACCGAGAAAGATGACTCGGTCCAACCAGAACTCAAACTTAGACAGCTTTGCAAACAATTGCTCAACCCACAAAATTTGCAAAATGGTCCTCAAGTGCTCTGCATGGTCAGTATGGTTCTTCAAATAGATAAGGATATCATCAATGAATATTATAACAAACTTATCCAAATAACGCTGAAAGATACGGTTTATCAAACCTATAAAAATTGTTGGAGCATTAGTCAAATCGAACGGCATGACTATAAACTCGTAATGGCCATACCTCGTTCTGAAACCAGTCTTAGGCACATCCTCATCACGAACCCTTAGCTGATGATTACCCGACCTCAGATCAATCTTCGAATAGACAGAAGAACCCGACATTTGATCAAAAAGGTCATCTATTCGAGGTAATGGATACCTGTTCTTTACCGTTGCTTGATTAAATTAGCGGTAATCAATACAAAAGCGCATAGATCCATATTTTTTCTGCACAAAGAGAACAAGAGAACCCCAAGGCAATACACTAGGTCGGATTTATCCCTTGAAAATCAAATCTTCCAACTGCTCTTTCAACTCCTTCAGTTCAACAGGATCCATTTGGTAAGGGGCTTTAGAAATGGGTTGCGTACCTGATGCCAACTCATTGCTGAATTCGATCTCACGAATAGGCGGCAATCCTAGAATATCATCCAGGAAAACATCGGCGAACTCCCTAACCACTGATGTATCAACCAATTCAGGGCTAGATTTCAGAACATCTAACGCATAGATCAAGAATCCCTCGACTCTTTTTTGTTACAAACAAGTCATTGACAAAACAGATACTTAAGGAATTTTGGATCGAGAACCCTTACCAAAGAATTTCCACTCCTCTGCCATCTCGGGTCGAAATCTGACCACTTTCTGAAAACAATCGAATGTAGCCCTGTAGTTGGTCAAAGAATCTATACCAACTATGCAGTCAAAATCGGATAACCCAAGTACAAAGAAATCTAATTCAATCAAATTCCCCTCAAAACACAATTCACACTTCTGAACTAATCTCACAGATACAATTCCCCCCCAAGGGTGAAGTAACAGAAACTACAGCAGGCAAAGGCTTAGTAGATAAAGCATGCAATAGAACAAAATGCTCAGATATAAAGGAATGAAAAGCACCCGTATCTATCAAAACATGAGCAGGATAACCAAAAATCAAACATTTACCTACTATAACATCTCTAGAAGCTGCCCGAGCCTGTTCCTCAGTCAAAGAAAAAACTCTCGCCTACTGTGAAACATCTACTACTAATAAATGCGGAATTTTTTTTAAAAAAAATAATACTATACATATACTCCCATACATATATGTATAAACATAAAAGAAATAATATTACTACATAAAAATAACTTAAATACTTGCTGAAAATATCATTATGCATGAAATAAAAATACTAAGTTTGATAATGCAAAATTTCCATAAATAAAAAAAATGAACTTGTTTAAAAACTCAACATAATAAAAATAAATGTTTCTTAAACATCAACTAAAATCTGCGACGGTCACGAGGTCCACTACCAGCTCGCTCATACGTCCTCGCCACCGGTAGGAGCAACATTATAATCATCTGACTCATCTGCACCATATAAGCGTAGTGAGCCTAGGGGCTCAACATGTCTAACCCTTTATAGCAAGGTTAAAAATAATGCATCACATAATTATACTAATACATATACATGTACATGCATGCATGCTCTTAAAAATAATGCACCATGAATTCTTGCTAGCCATAACTATGATCATCATACATACATCATAACTAATCATACATAACATAATTGAGCATGTCATAATCATAAAAACTGAGTATGGTCATATCCATGAATGTGACTAATAACTGTGCCGACTGATCAGTTTAAGAACCATCGTACGTGGCGGTAGATAAATCCACCTCTATGCTGGTAGTAAACTACCTCTGTGCCAGTGGTAAAACCACTTCTATGCCGGTAGTAGAACTACCTCTGTGCCGGCCGCCACATCACTTCAATTTCCATAAAAATATTTTTCATGCTCAATTCTTAATCATAAACAGATCATAAAATATTTCATGTATGCATGCACTTAAAATATGTCCGTAATATATATTTAATTAATTTTAATAATAAATATACTTATACTTAAAATAAACTTCATGCATAAAAAGAATTAAATATATATTCCGGACTTAGTTAATTTTTATGGGTTGGTCCAGAATGTTGATCACTCACTCTAAGCCCATATAATCTTAAGGTAGCCCAATAATTAAATAAAAGCTCTTAATCATAAATGGGGCTAAATAAAAACATTAAAACTCTTTAACTTAAGTTAAGCCCAAAAATCATATTTTAGCCCAAATAATTTAATTAAACTTAACCGGACCTAAATAAAAATATTTAAGCCCATTAACTTAATTAAACCCCATAAAATTCTAGGTTGGCCCAAAAATCCACTGACTGGCCCAAAAATTTCCATGGCCCCCCAAGCCCATAAAAATCATTGGGCTAACTTAAATAAATTATTTAAGGACCAAATTAAATTATTTGGGGGCGCAAATAATTTTTTTATTAATTTAAAAGCCCAAAAGCCAATTAAATAAATAAACACTTAAAAATTAAAATACCCGAGCCCGACCCACCTAACCCGGACCCGGACCGACCAAACCCGACCCATGACTTGACTGACTCGACCCAGACCCAAAACACCAAGCCCGGCCTGCCTAAAGCCTAGACACAACCTTAGCCTTTCTTTCATTAATCCTAACTCACGACAGCCCTGAGCGACTTTGGAAAAACTGCCCGTGCCGCCTGCTTTGGCCACCTTTGGCCGTGAAACTACTGCCCATACTTAGCCAACATCCAGATGGTTCTAACTCAACAAAGTTTACCTCAAACGGAGCTCTGTAGAAGGAGAATGAACCAAAACAATCTACCCCTAGTTTCTGCTCATGCTCAGAACGCGACCAGAAACTTCAGGCCATTCGGCCGCCCATCTCCGGCAACCAACGGCCAAAGGCCCACCTGTACTACCTTTTTCTCTGTCTTGCGGTTCTAAACCAATTGGAACCAAGCCTAAAGTCGACCTGTGGACTGAGAACGAGTCATTTTACGCAGACCGCTCAAACTGCGACCTGTTGTGCATCAGAAGCAAAGGGCTTCGGTTCCAGCCCATTACAGCCCCAAACCCTGACCAAGCTCGACCCTAGGGACCCTAAGGAAACTCCTCTGGACCTGGACCAGCAGCCATGCTTGTTCCATGACAAGAAAACTTGAGATATGCCACCAAACATGAAAGAAAACGAGTTGCTCCAATATACAATTTAATATCTTGCATGCATCAGAAAAATCGAAGTAAAAACCTTATAAATCTATCATGAAACGTATATATAGCTTATATGGTGTAGAAACGAAATAATTAAACATGCCTTTTGATTTATTAACGAAGGTAACCGCGTGTACATTTCCGGGACGATGAAACGACGAACAACTTGATAAACTCCAAGGATCGGCTATGGTGCTCTGGAAATCTGCTGTTGGTCGATGGAATGGAGGGGGAAAGGAGAGTGGAGGCGGCTGATAGGGTTTACGTAGTGTAGGGAATGATTTTTGGGATAAAATTTTGGGTAGAAAATAGGTTAATAGATAATATAAATTAATTAGGTAGATAATATAACATAAACATAAAATTTTAAACTTTTAAAAATACATACTAATCTGATATAAAACATAAATCCCGAAATATTAATTTAAGGGAGTTTTAAAAATTAATAAAATTCATTAAAATGACTTATTTTGGCTAAAAATCATCCCTTAAATAAATATATAATTAAATACTAAAATTTTCTTAACAAAATACCATAAAATATTATTTTAAGGCTCATAAAATCTCATAAAATATTTTTGGCTCAAAATTTGATATCTCGTCCGTCCACGGTCCCGTCTACACGATCAAATAACTTATTTACTCAAAAATCTAAAAATACAATAATTGCGGGTTAAATGCTAAAATAAATTTAAATCATGCATATAATTTACATAATAACACATATAAGTCATTTAACCCAAATAAAATTTTTAAATAATTATTTTCCCTAATTATGCATGCGAATTTAAGTATAAAAATTTTCGGGTGTTACAATTCTCCCCCCCTTAAATTGAATTTCGTCCTCGAAATTCGACTGATCAAACTTTAATAACGGAGTCCTTCAAAATCCAATTTACTAAATCTACTATTACATATCTAGTTCCCAAGTTTCGGTATCCCAAAAGTCATGCTTCTACTGCGCACTTTGATAAACAAAATATTTTTTCCTTCCCAAATCTATTTATTTAAACGTAGTGATTTGAACGTCAAACTCAATATAGCTTACTTAGTAACACCAACCATGCGAATCCTTAAGTCTCATCAAAGATTATACAATTTTTTATCAAACTAACTCCACAATTATTCTTATTCTCAAAGATTCAAGAACCTGATACAAAACATACTTATCATCAATTTATACCTCATATAATTAAGAGTACAAACTTAAAACCCAAACCATCGAACTATAACCTTATGGTACAAGTGTCATCTCCAAAAAAAATCATGACTTCTTCGTCAAAGGAAAAACCTTAATAGTTAAATGAGTGACAATATGATATCTGTGAACCCAACTGGCATAATCTGACTCATGCCGACTTAATTACCAAAAAATATATACTAGCCTCTATAAAGTAACATTTTAAATTCACCAAAGAAGAAAATGATACAACCCTCGATTAATCAATCTTGCGAGGAATCCTACTCTTGCCTCAAGCAATAATTCTATTGCTATCACATAAACTTAATACTTCTTATCGGAATTTACCTTTATTGTTATATTTATCGCTACACCTTTATAAAAATTTTCTAGATAGGCCCGCTATCTCTTACCATCACAAACCCAATAATTTACCATTGTATAGATTTGGATATAACCTCTTTTTGTAGCTTATCCAGAGTTGGAGTTTTTTGTATTAAAAGGTAAAAGCAGTCATTGTCTAAGCAGGATAGAACACTCGAGACAGATGGTTCTTGAGTTTCCCTTAAAGCACATACTTGCATCAATACTTGTTCTAGAATAAGAAACTTGTATTTTGTTGATTCAACTCTTGGTATTATTGAATTATGGTTTAATGCATTTCTTTTTCTTTATGCATTCATCTTGAGCCAAAATCCTTGATTTCAGCAGACAGAACGACCCTTTTATGTTAGATATTTTTGGGGCTTTAATCGAGTGGACTAGGCGTAGAGGTTCGCCTAGTGTCAGCATACTCCATATAGTCGCACCAAAGTCTAGGGGATGAATATATGCAGCACCACCTCGATCGGGAGAGTTGGTGAGTTGTTTACGTGATCTCATCCTCGGGATCCCATAAGCAGAGCAGCAATTCCTTGATTTTTAGAGTTGATATCCCGATTTTAAAGGCATGCATTTCATTCGTACTCACATTGAATATGATATGAATTCTTAATGTATGGAAGGCAAACACGACTATATTAAAATCGTACCCTCAATCCAATAATAAAAGAAATCAAGAAATTGACAAATCTTGAAAACAAGTAAAAAGTTTTGGGATTAACCACCTCTAGCTTACAATGAAACTAGCAACAGTTAAATACGAAGAAAACAATTGATCACAACGGGACCTTCAGAAAACCTGTTTCTGACAACCCACGAGGATAATCAATCGACAAACGCCACAAAGTTGAAGAACTTTGATAAGTTTGATTTTTGGGTAAGCAAAAGCTTGATAAAATTCTAGAGAGAATTTTAATTGATCAATATCAAAAATCTGAATTCTATATCAATAATAAGTGTTTTTGTTGTATTTATAATACAACTACGAATAATAAAAGATATCGCAAAATAATTCAAAATATATCTAAAGATATCTAAGATATCTCCTAAAAGTTTCCTAGTATAATTAAAAGACTCAAAAATAGGAAAATACTGTCAAAATATCAAAAAGTCTCGCACACACACAAACACGCCGAACTATGTGAAAACGAGTGCAGGCGCGGGCGCGCATGAAGTTCTGTCCGTCAGGCGTGGGCACACGTCAGGGAGGCGCGGGCGCGCATAAGAGTCTGCCCGTCAATCCTAAAAAATGCAACGACGCGCGGCCGCTCGTGGATCCAGGCGTGGGCACGCATGCGTGACTGTCCATGACACTTGTTTTGGTGTTTTCTTTGATATTTTCTCCACTTTCTTGACTTCCTTGGACTTCAATAAGATTGTAACATCCTTCAAAGTAATCTTCAAGCATTCCAATGCCTTCTTGACATTTCATCAACAATGATTGAAGCGCATCCTTGAATCTCTTAGCTCGACCTCTCGTCATTGGTCCTTTAGGCATCTCCAACGGATCCTTAGCCACGTGATCAACATGCCAGCTATCCATGATCGCATCATCCTCCCCTTCTTGAAAAGGATTTGCCCTCAAATCTTGATCATCACCTACATCAAACGGGGACAAGTCAGAAACATTAAAATTAGTACTTACATTATACTCACCAGGCAAGTCTAATTTGTAGGCATTGTCATTGATCCGCTTCAAGACTTGGAAAGGTCCATCGCCTCTAGGTAGCAACTTAGAACGCCGCTTCTCCGGAAAAAGCTCCTTTCTCAAGTGCAATCAAACCCAATCACCCGGTTCAAATACAACCTTCTTTTTACCTTTATTCGCTTTCTTTGTGTATTGCAAGTTATTTTTCTCGATGTTCGCTTTCACCTTCTCATGCAAATTTCTCACAAACTCAGCCTTTTTCTTTCCATCCATACTAACCCTTTCACTCATAGGCAAAGACATCAAATCCAACGGGGTTAAAGGATTAAAACCATACACAATTTCAAATGGTGAAATATTTGTAGTAGAATGCACACTACGATTATATGCAAACTCAACAAATGGTAAACATTCCTCCCAACTTTTCAAATTCTTTTTAATTATAGCACGTAACAAAGTTCCTAACGTCCTATTAACAACCTCAGTTTGACCATCCGTTTGAGGATGACATGTAGTCGAAAACAGTAATTTAGTGCCAAGCTTGCACCATAATGTTTTCCAAAAGTAGCTCAAGAAACGTGTATCTCTATCTGAAACAATAATCCTAGGCATGCCATGCAATCTAACAATTTCATTAAAGAACAAGTCCGCAACATGAGATGCATCATCAGATTTATGACAAGCAATAAAATGAGCCATCTTAGAAAATCTATCAACCACCACAAACACAGAATCCCTCCCCTTCTTAGACCTTGGTAATCCTAAAACAAAATCCATAGAAATATCTACCCACGGTTCACTAGGAACAGGAAGTGGAGTATACAATCCATGTAGTTGTGTCCTAGACTTAGCTTTTCTACAAGTTACACATCTCTCACAAATATTCTCAACATCATGCTTCATATGTGGCCAATAAAAATGTTCATGCAAAGTATCATAAGTTTTAGCCACACCAAAATGTCCCATCAAACCACCCCCATGTGATTCCCTAACAAGTAACTCACGAATGGACGATTTAGGCACACACAATTTATCTTCCTTAAACAAATATCCATCATGCTTGAAAAATTTATCCCTCGGACCATGCAAACATGACACATAAATCTCACCAAAATCATGATCATTGGCATACAACTCCTTCACATACTCAAATCCCAAAAACTTAGAATCTAGAGTAGATAGAAGCACATACCTTCGTGATAGAGCATCTGCTATCACGTTTTTTTTCCCTTGCTTGTACTTGATAATGTAGGGAAAGTCTCCACAAACGCCACCCACTTGGCATGTCTCTTGTTCAGCTTTTGTTGTCATTTGAGATGCTTCAAAGACTCATGATCCGTATGAATCACAAATTCTTTTGGTCTCAAATAATGCTTCCATGTTTCAAGCACACGAACCAAGGCATAGAATTCTATGTCGTAGGTAGGATAATTCAGCACTGTTCCACTTAGCTTCTCACTGAATTATGCAATTGGTCGTCCACCTTGCATCAACACACCGCCAATTCCTACACCTGACGCATCACATTCAATTTCAAAAGTATTAGAAAAATCAGGTAATACAAGTAAAGGAGCATTAATTAATTTCTGCTTAATGATATCAAAAGACTTCTCTTGCTCCTCGCCCCAATGGAATGTAACGTTCTTCTTGATCACTGCAGTCATAGGAGCCGCCAAAGTGCTGAAATCTTTTACAAATCTCCTATAGAAACTTGCAAAACCATGAAAACTCCGAACTTGGCCAATTGAAGTAGGCGTTGGCCAATCTCGAATTGCACTTACCTTGTCCTCATCAACTTTGACTCCTTGAGCACTCACAACAAAACCAATAAACACAAGTTCTTTTGTACAAAACACACACTTTTTCAAATTAGCATACAAATTTTCAGCCTTTAGTGTGATTAGCACAATTCTCAAGTGTTCAACATGCTCATTCAAATTTTTGCTATACACCAAGATATCATCAAAGTATACCACAACAAATTTTCTAATATAAGCACGCAAGACATGATTCATCAATCTCATAAAAGTACTAGGTGCATTAGTTAACCCAAATGGAATAACCAACCACTCGTACAATCCATATTTCATTTTGAAAGCAGTTTTCCACTCACCGCCTTCTCTCATCCTAATTTGATGATAACCACTTTTCAAATCAATTTTACTAAAGATGCTAGAACCATGCAATTCATCCAACATATCATCTAGCCTAGGAATAGGATGCTTATACTTGATGGTAATATTATTAATGGCTCTACAATCAACACACATTCTCCATGAACCGTCTTTCTTAGGCACTAACAAAATAGGTACAGCACAAGGAGACATCGACTCACGCACAAACCCCTTATCGAGAAGTTCACTTACCTGCCTTTGTAGCTCTTTTGTTTCCTCCAGATTACTCCTATAAGCTGGATGATTCGGTAACGCACTTTCGGGCACAAGATAAATTTGATGCTCAATTCCCTCAAAAGTGGTAGTCCTTGAGGTAAATCCTCCGGAAATAATTCTTCAAATTCCTGCAAGAGAGAAACAACATTGCTCGAAAGATTTTCGGCTATATCACTTGTGTTAAGGAGAATCTCCTTATAGAAAATCAACACAAGTGGAGTATGCACATGTAAAATCTCTCGCAACTTACTCTTTTGGGCCATGTATATTTTTTTATCGGCCTCTTTCATCTCAATTTTTTTCTCATTTTTTTTTCTTTCATTTTTTTTAAGGCCACCTCACTTTTTTGTTCACTCTTTTTTTCGGCCTCTTCTCTCTTTTTCTTTTTCAAATGATCCTCCAACACTTGCTTTGCAGTCATAGGCAACAATACAATAGACTCTTTTTTCATAGTAAAAGAGCAATGATTTTTAAAACCGTCATATATCACCTTCCTATCAAATTGCCACGGTCTTCCTAACAAAATATGACAAGCTTGCATAGGAACAACATCACACAACACTTCATCCTAATATTTACCAATTGAGAAAGGCACTAAAACTTGCCTAGTCACTCTCACCTCCGAACTATCGTTAAATCATTGCAATTTATATGGTTGAGGATGCTTTAAAGTAGGCAAACTCAACTTTTCAACAAGCTCACTACTCGCCACATTAGTACAACTACCCCCATTAATGATGACACTACACACTTTGTTTTTCATGAAGCATCTAGTATGAAACAAATTTTTCCTTTGATTTTCTTCCTCCTCTTTTTGTTGCACATTCAACACTCTCCTAGTCACCAACAACTCTCCAACCACCGCATCATATCCCTCATCATCGGGATCCTCCAACGCAGGCATACTATCATAATTCTCCTCCTCACTCTCCGACTCAAACTCACCACAAACATTCATAATCATAATTTTTTTATTCGGACACTGACTAGCAATATGACCAACACCTTGACATCTAAATCATTTGATATCTCTAGAACGATTAATAGGAGTTTCAGATTTACCTTGCACTCCTTGCTTTGGTGTTTCTTGCTTGGTGTCGATTTTTGATTTGGACATAGGCTTGACATCCTCTCGTTTGCCAACGTTTGGACGCCAAGGAGTAGAAGAACCCACAACAGTAGAGTTTCAACCCATGCCTCTCCTTTTGAGTTGTTGTTCCACTTTCATGGCCAATTGTACCATCTCTTCAAGATCCATGCAATGTCTAAGCTCCACTTTGTCTTGAATCTCCCTATTCAAACCACATAAGAAACGAGCCATAGTTGCTTCACGATCCTCTTCAATATTAGCTCAAATCATGGTGACCTCCAACTCCTTGAAGTAATCCTCAACACTCTTCGAACCTTGCTTCAAATTTTGTAAACGCCTAAATATATCACGATAGTAGTAATTAGGCACAAATCTCTTCCGCAATATTTGCTTCATCTCCTCCCATGTCTTAATGGGACGCTCTCGATTCCTCCTCATAGAAGTAACAAATTGATCCCACCAAATGAGAGCATAATCCACAAACTCAACCACCGCCAGCTTTATTTTTTTTTTCGCATCATTGTAGTTGTGGCAATCAAACACCGATTCAACTCTCATCTCCCACTCCAAATAAGCCTCCGGATCAGATTTTCCATGGAACGAAGGAATCTTCATCTTAATCCCACTAATATTCCCATCCTCTCGACTCCCTTCGATGTATCTTCCTCTCACAGCTCCCCTTCTATTTCTTTCACCCTCATGAACCCTCCTATTTCTACCCCAATTTTCACCCAAACTCTCTTCATCCTCTCCACCATCATCATCTTCTTCAAATATTTTCTTTTTATTTTTACCATCACCCCCACTAACTTCAAGCTTATCCAACTTCTCATGTATTGGCCCCAAAGCCGCCATCATCATCTTGGTCAATTCATCCATTTGACCTTGAGAAAAGTTTTGGCTAGAAGAACTCATCGTACCTGCAAGAAAACGTTAGTAATAAAATTACCTCACACAAATTCTCACAATTCACTCCAAAGAATTCGCTCAACCACTCTTTCTTTTTCACTCAATTTATGCAGGCTTTTGCTTTATGCAGAATTCAATCAAACTTTCAAGTTTACAACTCGTAGACAATTAAAGATTGACTCTCGAAGAATGACAAAAACAAGATGAAGAAATTTTGTGAACATGAATTTCTGACTTGCACCCAAGGATGGACAAGAGCGAAATACTTAACTAACCACAAGTTATCTTGTTCCTTCTATTTTTTTTTATTATTATTTTTTTTGAAGCTTTCGGTCCTTTAATTTTTTTTTTGACCGATTTTTTTTTTATAACTTGTAGCACAAGACACGAGACTTGGGTAACAAGTTTGAAAGAAACAACATAGAAATTTGATAAAGAATAGACTCAGATAAGAACGAAGAACACAAAGAACAGAGATAGATGAAGATAGATACTTACTTGATTCAAAACCTTGGCTTTGATACCAAATGATATGGATTCTTAATGTATGGAAGGCAAACACGACTATATTAAAATCGTACCCTCAATCCAATAACAAAAGAAATCAAAAAATTGCCCAATCTTGAAAACAAGTAAAAAGTTTTGGGATTAACCACCTCTAGCTTACAACGAAACTAGCAATAGTTAAACACGAAGAAAACAATTGATCACAACGGGACCTTCAGAAAACCTGTTTATGACAACCCACGAGAATAATCAATCGACAAACGCCACAAAGTTGAAGAACTTTGATAAGTTTGATTTTTGGGTAAGCAAAAGCTTGATAAAATTCTAGAGAGAATTTTAATTGATCAATATCAAAAATCTGAATTCTATATCAATAATAATTGTTTTTGTTGTATTTATAATACAACTACGAATAATAAAAGATATCGCTAAATAATTTAAAATATATCTAAAGATATCAAAGATATCTCCTAAAAGTTTCCTAGTATAATTAAAAGACTCAAAAATAAGAAAATAATGTCAAAATATCAAAAAGTCTCGCACACATACAAACATGCCGAACTGTGTGAAAACGAGTGCAGGCGCGGGCGCGCATGAAGTTCTGTTCGTCAGGCACGGGCGCACGCCAGGGAGGCGTGGGCGCGCATAAGAGTATGTCCGGCAATCTTAAAAAATGCAACGACGCGCGGCCGCTCGTGGATCCATGCGCGGGCGCACATGCGTGACTGTCCATGACACTTGTTTTGGTGTTTTCTTTGATATTTCCTCCACTTTCTTGACTTCCTTGGACTTCAATAAGATTGTAACATCCTTCAAAGTAATCTTCAAGCATTCCAATGCCTTCTTGACATTTCATCAACAATGATTGAAGCACATCCTTGAATCTCTTAGCTCGACCTCTCGTCATTGTTCCTTTAGGCATCTCCAACGGATCCTTAGCCATGTGATCAACATGCCAGCGATCCATGATCGCATCAGAATATGTTGTCTTTATATCATGCTATTGATATATTACTTGTTATTGCATGTTATGTTGCTTTTACTCGGAATATCATTCTCACCGGAGTTATCCGGCTGTTTCTTTGTTTTGTATGTGTACTTGGCAACAGGTGGGGCATGATCAAGTCAGAGGAGGCTTGGTTAGCTTCGAGATCAAGGGATAGAAGTGAGACTCGGTTTAGAAGTCGAATCAACATGTCAATCTAGTTTATGTTTTGAAGCATGTTAGAACTCGAACTTGGTTGATGTTTGTAGTTTCTATTATTCGAATATTGTGGATTGAATGTTGTCGTTGCATGTATTATGAACCTCGTTATGTTTTGAATGGTTATTTGGATTGAGTTGGCAAGTTATTTTCTGGTTTCCTTTGTTCAGAGCTGTCATCACTCGATCGGTAGAGTTTGACCGATCGAGCGATGGTGTATGTGCCAAGTTTCTGTTTTTGGCAAAAGGTTGCCCGCTCAATCGGTTGAATCTTAACGATCGAGTGGTGCTTGATTTCTTCCCGGAAGTGTGTTTTTAAATCTTTGTTCGCTCGATCGGTTGAATTCTACCGATTGAGCAAGGCACTATTCATTTTTAAAAATTTTTTTATTGCTTTTAATCTTGGATCTTTTATGCTTAGTTATTTTTCATCCAGAGATTAGATGTTTAGAACCGAGGTCTCACATTAAGTGAAATCAGAGCGATAAGTTCTTGGGTGAACTAGAAGTGAGCGGAGTAGTTCGAGTCCGCGTATTTTGGCTCCTCACATGTATTTGAGTTATTTATTTGATTAATTAATTACATGCAAGAATGATTTATTAATTTTGAATTAAATGAATTACATGATTATGTGATTTAAATTATAAAGCATGGACTACTTGAGATATAACTGTTTTTGTTATCGACTGGTATCAGGAATTCTGAGAGTTTTAAAAGGGCACCGAATTGTAGCAATTGAGATATCTTGTGTCCTATCCTTTGATTATCAGATGGGTCCTCGTCGAGTAATTAACAGAAACCCACTGCCAGTTACTCCTCCGAATGAGCAAGCTAGTACAGAAACTAATCAGATGGATGCCACAGCAACGCCTATGGAAACCTTGCTGAAGAGGTTTCAGTAGTTTAACCCGCCAATCTTGCAGGGTACAGAGAATCCTGTTAACTTTGAGTGCTGGTTGGATGACATTGATCAATTGTTCGATTCCCTTGACTATTCTGATTACCGTAGAACAAGGTTGGTTATTCATCAGCTTCGGTGTATTGCTAAGAACTGGTGGATCAAGACGAAGAGAGCCATGGAGAATCGAGGTACAACTATTAACTGGAATCTTTTCAAATCTGATTTTTATAAGAGGTTTTTCCCAGTTTCATACCAAATGGATAAGGGAGCCGAGTTTGCCCATCTGAGGTAGGGGAACTTGAATATCGAGGATTATGTATCCAAGTTTGATAGTTTGCTGAGATTTGCACCGCACATTGCCGACAACGAAGAAGCAAAAGCCGATCAGTTCATTAATGTTTTGTACCCTGATATCTTCACATTGGTAAACACTGCTAGGCCTGATAATTTTGCGGATTCCATGAATCATGCAAAAGGAGCTGAAGCAGGTTTGTGGAGACAGAGAGGAGCTCCAGTTGTGCCTCAGCAGCCTAGTCAGTCTCAGAACCAACCACCTCATTACCAGAATCAACCTTTTCAATTTCAGAAGCAATCACCGAGTTCTGAGGGTGGTAGCAGTGGAGGCAATAAGAAGGATTACTATCATCCGAAGGGGAAGCAATTTAAGAAGCACGAAAGCAGTTATTCGAGCTCTAGTGGCTCAAGGCAGTTTGGATCGGGACAGAGTTCGAGTCAGTCAGGCATGTCTTGTGCCAATTGCGGAGGTCATCACTCCAATGATCAGTGTAGAGGTATTTTTGGAAGCTGCTATATCTGTAACCAGGGGGCCACTTTTCTAGATCGTGTCCTCAGCGGGACTCTGAGCAAGAACAGAGTGGAAGTTCTACGAGACAGACAGCTCAGCCTCAGTGGCAAGCATCTACGGTCCACTCTTTTTGTGGGGCCTCGGGTTGCTAATCTCAAATCTTAAGGGCATTTAATGAATAAGCATCATTAAACTAATAAGGAAAGAAAGGATCTAAAAAAAAATTATTTTTTTATTTTTTTTTTCAAAAAAGGGTGCGCCCCCGCCGCCAAAAACTACCGCGGGGGCGCCCATGTTTTTTTCCAAAATAGTAGGCTAATCTCCAGGCTGCGCGCGAGCCGTCAAAAATTACCGCGGGGGCGCCTCCTGGAGCAGAAAATTGCCTTGTTCTTTGTCCGCAAATTTGATCCCTTCAACTCCTTCCAATTCATCAAACTCAAGTCTAAAACATGATATAAAAGATCCAAATCATGCATATTAATATAAACAAGGTCTCAAGCATCTATACATGTATTTATTACCTCGTACAAGTCACTAAAGAAATGATAAACGACAACGACACAAACTATCTCAAGTTTGATACATGTATTCCAAAACCAACTAAACCAAAGTTTCATGCTTCTAAAGTTCAAGACCTCATCTACAACCCGAGCCCTCACGTGCTAGACTCTCTCCCAGCTGTCAATGACGTCGATGATCAGCTCCTGCCCTCTCTGTTGTCATGCACACATACAAAACAAGACAACAGCCGGATAAACTCCGGTGAGATATAATTCTCAGTATAACCAACATATCGAAAGCGTTAAATAAATCATATTAACTCTATTTCAAACTCGACTCAACAAATAGAGTACTAAAACGCTTTAAATACAAATTGATTCACATAACTTCGAAGCCATCAAGATTCATAAATGATCTTGACATGGATATCCATCTAACGAGTTCGTAACCGACTCGCAAATAAGGTTAACAGCAACCTTGGCATAGAATCAATTCAATATAACATCATATAAACTCGAATATAAAGATCCACTACCTGAGATGGATCAACAACACCACAATTAATTCAAAACATAAACAAGTATGTTATTTTTGCGGGCCAACTCAAAGATAATCGTTCTTAAGTTTCAAAGTCCCTACTTCGCGATGTCGTCATTATACCTTTGTTTATCTCGGTTTTGATCTCTTCAAATCTGCGATATATAATCAAAATACATATATCAAACTTCATACCAATCTATCATTTCAGAAACGAGTCAAAACCATCAAGAATTCATCAATCAATCGCATTTCAAACCTCAACTCTTTCTTCGTTCGTTCAAAGTCGGCGTCTCGTGTTGTTGGCCTTCCAAACTTGACTGAAACTGAACAATAAAAATACTATAACATTGATAGCATCTCAATAGCAACTTCAACTCAGAATTCGGCTATCAAAACAGTTCCAAAACTCGATTAAATGACGTAGCGATTCCAAATCGGTAACCGACGTAATCCCGACTTCGAAATCATTTCTCTTTTCAATATCATTCAAACTTATAGATATATTTCACAAACCAGCTGATATAACTCATTCAAATATTCATTGAAATAGCTCTAATCTACAATCATAAGCTGGAGATCATATTTGGACACAATAACATAAGCTCATCAATTCCGGTGTTGCATATTCAAACGATAAAACACCAAGAACAATTCCAAAATTTCAGAATCTGATCTTTGCCACATATCAATTTCGAAATCCATAAAACATAACATAAAACTTACACGAGATCGAAGCCCTCGTCGTAAGGATTCCAGAACACTTTTCGGAATCGAAATCGGACAACCGGAACAAAAGTTATGTCAATTCGAAAATCAAACTTTCTAAAGAAAAGAGGAAGAAAGACCGGCTCTGCTTCAAAAACTTCTGAATTCTCAATATCATGCACGTGTACATGCTGAATCAACAAAACAAATCTGATAACTTTCAATAGAAATTGCAATTTAGTCCCTAGATTCTTCAATAATTGCAATTTGGTCCTCGGCCCTTATTTTAATTCAATTTCAATCCTAAATAATTTAAGAATATTAGAATTTAAATCAAAACTCTAAATATTCCCAAATTAAATATACTCGGATTAAAATTAAATAAATTCGGATTGATTTCTAATTAATCCCGGGCCTTACATTTCTCCCCCACTAAGACATGAGTTCGTCCTCGAATTCATAAACAGTATAGATATGCAGTCCGCATGCTCATAAGAATAAAAATAACTAAAAACTGAATAAGAACTCACATCAGTGAAATAGATAAGGAAATCGTTGCTTCATATCTTCTTCGAATTCCCAAGTCGCTTCTTCAACTCCGTGTCTACTCCATTGAATCTTCATCAATGGAATGGTCTTCGTTCGGAGTTGCTTCGTCTTTCTATCAAGAATCTGAATAGGTTTCTCGAAATAACTAAGAGTGTCATCCAATTCAGCTTCATCGGAGTGAATCACATGAGATGCATCAGATATGTACTTCCTCAACATCGATACATGAAAGACATCACGTATTCCAGATAAAGACATAGGAAGAGCGAGTCGATAAGCTAGATTTCCTATCTTCTCGAGAATCTCATACGGCCCAATATACCTCGGAGATAATTTCCCTCGTTTACCAAATCGAACGGTGCCTTTGAACGGTGAAATCTTCAGAAACACTCTATCTCCCTGATCAAAAGATAACGGCCGTCGTCGTACATTCGCATATCTGGTCTGTCTGTGCTGTGCTGTTCTCATTCTCTGCTGTATCAGTTTCACCTTTTCAGTCATCTGTCTGATCATATCTGGCCCTAACTCAGGTACCTCAGAAACATCATCCCAATACAAAGGTGATCGACACTTCTTTCCATATAACGCTTCGAATGGTGCCATCTCTATACTCGTCTGATAACTGTTGTTATAAGAAAATTCCACGAGAGGTATAGAATTTTGCCATGTAACACCAAAATCAAGTACTACAGCGCTAAGCATATCCTCAAGCGTCTGAATAGTTTGTTCAGATTGACCGTCGGTTTGAGGATGGTAAGCAGTACTCAAATGTAAACGCGTACCTAGAGCTTCCTGTAGGCTATGCCAAAAGTGCGAAGTAAACCTCAGATCTCGGTCAGATACAATCGACTTTGGCACACCATGAAGTCTTGCCACTTCTCGAATATAAAGATCCGCCATTTTATCATGACGATAAGTTATTCGATAAGGAATAAAGCACGCAGATTTCGTCAATCTGTCAATGATCACCCAAACAGCATCGCATCCTCGAGATGATCGTGGCAACTTCGTTACAAAGTCCATGGAAATGTGATCCCATTTCCATTCAGGAATTGATAAACTCTGTAATAAGCCACCCGGTTTCTTTCTTTCAGCCTTCACCTGTTGGCAATTCAAACATGTGGATACAAATTCAGTCACATCAGACTTCATTTGTTTCCACCAGTACTGACTCTTCAAGTCGTTGTACATCTTTCTGCCTCCAGGGTGAACACTAAAGCGACTACAATGGGCTTATTTAAGAATATTTTGTCTCAAGTCTGCAATATTGGGAACAACTATTCGGTTATTCACATACAAGATATCATCGTCACTAAGCTTGTACTCAGACTGATGTCCTGATCTGATCATTTCAATCGATTTCTGTACATTCTGATCAGCTTTCTGTGCTTCTTTGATACGAATCAACAACTCTGGCTCAGCACTGATTGCATAAACTCTCATAGGCCTTCTATCTGTCTCAAATACATATCCAGAAACACAACAATTCTCAATCAAATTAGATACACCTATAGTAGATAAAGATAGAGCACATACTTTTTTACTCAGGCCATCTGCTGCTGCGTTAGATTTTTCCGGATAATATTTGATTTCACAATCAAAATCCTTCAATAAATCAAGCCATCGTCGTTGTCTCATGTTCAATTCAGATTGTGAAAATAGATACTTCAGACTTTTATGATCAGAAAAGATTTCAAACTTCTCGCCGTATAAATAATGTCTCCAGATCTTCAATGCAAAAACGATAGCAGCCAATTCAAGATCATGAATCGGATACCTAACCTCATGTGGTTTCAGTTGTCGAGAAGCATAAGCAACAACATGTCCTTTCTGCATTAAAATACATCCCAAACCCTGGTGAGAAGCATCACAATAAACAATAAAATCACCAGTACCTTTAGGGATTGTCAACACAGGCGCAGTAGTCAATCTCTTTTTCAGTTCAACAAAACTCCTTTCACATGCCTCAGACCAAACAAATGGTGCATTCTTCTGTGTAAGCTGTGTAATAGGCTTCGCTATAGATGAAAAATCTCAAATGAATCGACGATAATAACCAGCTAAGCCCATAAAACTTCGAATTTCTGGCACAGACGTCGGTCTTTGCCAACTGATCACAGCTTCTACTTTGCTTGGATCCACTGATATACCATCTCCTGAAATTATATGGCCAAGAAACACGACTCGCTGCAACCAAAACTCACATTTGGATAACTTGGCATATAATTTTTCTTCCCGTAACGTTCTCAATACAATTCGGAGATGATCAGCATGTTCACACATATTCTTAGAATAAATCAAGATATCATCGATAAATATGATCACGAAATCATCTAGATATCTTTGAAATACCCTATTCATCAATCCCATAAAAACGGTTGGTGCATTCGTTAGACCAAAAGGCATGACTATGAATTCATAATGGCCATACCTGGTTCTAAATGCAGTCTTAGGAATATCTTCATCTCTAACCCTCAGTTGATGATATTCGGATCGCAAATCAATCTTCGAATATACTGACGATCCCTGCAATTGATCAAATAAATCATCGATACGAGGTAAAGGATAGCGATTCTTTACCGTTGCTTTGTTCAATTGCCGGTAGTCAATACATAGTCTCATCGATTCGTCCTTCTTTCTAGCAAACAATACCGGAGCACCCCAAGGAGAGACGCTCGGTCTGATATAACCCTTGGCCAACAAATCTTCAAGTTGGTCTTTCAATTCTTTCAATTCAATCGGTGCCATTCGGTACGGTGTTTTTGATATCGGTTGTGTACCTGACATCAATTCAATACTGAAATCTACCTCTCTGTATGGTGGCAATCCTGGAATCTCATCAGGGAATACTTCTGCAAACTCGCTCACCACCGGTATATCAGTCAATTTCGAACTAGTCTTCAGTATATTGACTGCATAAATAAGGAATCCTTCTGCCCCTTTCTGTAACAAGTCAGTCATAGAAAGAACAGATATCAAAGGAATTCTAGCTCGTGATCCCTTACCATAAAATTTCCATTCATCAGTCATATCAGGTCTGAACTTCACAATCTTCTGAAAACAGTCTACTGTAGCTCTGTACTTGGTTAGCATATCAATACCGATTATGCAATCAAAATCAGACAAACCGAGTACAATAAAATCTAGCTCAATCTCATGCCCCTCACACTGTAATATACAATTTCGTATAGACTTCACTGATACAATACCTCGACCCAGAGGTGATGAAATAGATACAACAGTAGCTAAGGGCTCAACAGGTAATGAATGCAATGCAACAAACTGCTCAGACATAAAATATGCGACACACCAGTATAAAATAAGACATAAGCAAGATAAACATAAAGAGAACAGTTACCTGCAATCACATCATCTGGTGCCGCTTGTGCTTGCTCCTCAGTCAATGCAAACACCCTTGCTTATTGCCTTGGAGGTTGATTCACCGTCTGACCTCCTCCTCTACTCGGTGCGGAAGGCTGTGGTTGAAAAGAGTGAACTGAAGATGTTGATTGACCCACCGGTCTCGATGCTCCTGCACCCTGTGCACCTTCATATCCTCGTTGTGGACACACTCTTGCAAAGTGTCCCATCTTGTTGCAAATGTGGCAGCTTCCAAACACACCTCGGCATTGTTCATCAGTATGGCGACCTCCACATTTGGTGCAATATACATCAGACTTCTGTCCAGCTCTAGACTGTCGGGATCCACTAGAACTAGAAGAGCTACCACCACCTGATCTCTTGAACTGTTTGCTCTTACCCTTGAAGAAATTTTTCTTTCCACTGCTGCTACCTCCAGCTTCAAATCGAGGTGGCTGTGGAATCTGTGGCTGTTCTTGTGGTTGTCTCACTGGCTGTGGCACAAACTCTGCTCCTCGTTGTTTTAGTATCCCTGCTTCTGCACCCTTTGCTCGATTCAGAGCATCAGCAAAGGTATTCGGTCTTCCCGAATTCACCAGTGTAAACACATCAGGATTCAAGCCATTGATAAATTGATCGGCTTGAGCTTCGTCACTAACAGCGATATGTGGTGCAAACTTCAACAGGCTAGTGAATTTAGCGACATATTCTTCAATATTCAACTGTCCCTGTTGCAAACTTGCAAATTATGCTCCTTTGTCCTTGCGATAAGACACAGGAAAGAAATGCTGATAGAAAGCAATTCGAAATACAGACCAGGTAATAACAGTACCTTGGTTTTCCAGTGCTCTCTTCATCGCTATCCACCAACTCTTGGCAAGGCCATGTAGTTGATGAATTATCAGTCTCACACGACGATCATCTGTATAATCAATGGACTCAAATAACTGCTCAATATCTTCCAGCCAGTTCTCACACTCTATAGCATTCTCTGTTCCTTGCAACTTCGGTGGTTTGAATGACTGAAATCGTTTCAAAATTTTCTCCATCGGATTAGCATCACTGAAATCATCAGTAGACGTACTACCCTGTCCATGTTCAGACACTGTCATTGGGACCTGTGCAGCATTTGTCTGTTCAGGCTGATTCGTAGCCAATGTCTGCCTAACTCTCGGTGCTGGTCGGGGAGGCATATCTGATAATCAAACAGATTAGTGTACAGTTCATCATATCATAACACATTTCTGTTTCAGTTCCTCAATGCCTTCTCAAAAGATCGAATCTGATTCAGTCGTATTATTACATGCTTCCAATAATATCAAATAACGGATAGCATGCAATTCTTAAAGCTGTAAATCAAGTCAGATAATAAAAATGCTTCAAAAATACTTAAATCAGAGTAAAAGACTCGATCTACCCCGCTCATCTATTCTTAGTCCAAGAAACTTAAGGCTCTGATACCACCTGTTGTGGGGCCTCGGGTTGCTAATCTCAAATCTTAAGGGCATTTAATGAATAAGCATCATTAAACTAATAAGGAAAGAAAGGATCTAAAAATTTTATTTTATTTTTTTTCAAAAAGGGGTGCGCCCCCGCCGCCAAAAACTACCGCGGGGGCGCCCCTGTTTTTTTCCAAAACAGTAGGCTAATCTCCAGGCTGCGTGCGAGCCGTCAAAAATTACCGCGGGGGCGCCTCCTGGAGCAAAAAATTGCCCTGTTCTTTGTCCGCAAATTTGATCCCTTCAACTCCTTCCAATTCATCAAACTCAGGTCTAAAACATGATATAAAAGATCCAAATCATGCATATTAATATAAACAAGGTCTCAAGCATCTATACATGTATTTATTACCTCGTACAAGTCACTAAAGAAACGATAAACGACAACGACACAAACTATCTCAAGTTTGATACATGTATTCCAAAACCAACTAAACCAATGTTTCATGCTTCTAAAGTTCAAGACCTCATCTACAACCCGAGCCCTCACGTGCTAGACTCTCTCCCAGCTGTCAATGACGTCGATGATCAGCTCCTGCCCTCTCTGTTGTCATGCACACATACAAAACAAGACAACAGCCGGATAAACTCCGGTGAGATATAATTCTCAGTATAACCAACATATCGAAAGTGTTAAATAAATCATATTAAATCTATTTCAAACTCGATTCAACAAATAGAGTACTCAAACACTTTAAATACGAATTGATTCACATAACTTCGAAGCCATCAAGATTCATAAATGATCTTGACATGGATATCCATCTAACGAGTTCGTAACCGAGTCGCAAATAAGGTTAACAGCAACCTTGGCATAGAATCAATTCAATATAACATCATATCAACTCGAATATAAAGATCCACTACCTGAGATGGATCAACAACACCACAATTAATTCAAAACATAAATAAGTATGTGATTTTTGCGGGCCAACTCAAAGATAATCGTTCTTGAGTTTCAAAGTCCCTACTTCGCGATGTCGTCATTATACCTTCGTTTATCTCGGTTCTGAACTCTTCAAATCTGCGAGATATAATCAAAATACATATATCAAACTTCATACCAATCTATCATTTCAGAAACGAGTCAAAACCATCAAGAATTCATCAATCAATCGCATTTCAAACCTCAACTCTTTCTTCGTTCGTTCAAAGTTGGTGTCTCGTGTTGTTGGCCTTCCAAACTTGACTGAAACTGAACAATAAAAATACTATAACATTGATAAAATCTCAATAACAACTTCAACTCAGAATTCGGCTATCAAAACAGTTCCAAAACTCGATTAAACGACGTAGCGATTCCAAATCGGTAACCGACGTAATCCCGACTTCGAAATCATTTCTCTTTTCAATATCATTCAAACTTATAGATATATTTCACAAACCAGCTGATATAACTCATTCAAATCTTCATTGAAATATCTATAATCTACAATCATAAGCTGGAGATCATTTTTGGACACAATAACATAAGTCATCAATTCCGGTGTTGCATATTCAAACGATAGAACACCAAGCACAATTCCAAAATTTCAGAATCTGATCTTTTCAACATATCAATTTCGAAATCCATAAAACATAACATAAAACTTACACAAGATCGAAGCCCTCGTCGTAAGGATTCCAGAACACTTTTCGGAATCGAAATCGGACAACCGGAACAAAAGTTATGGCTATTCGAAAATCAAACTTTCTAAAGAAAAGAGGAAGAAAGACGGGCTCTGCTTCAAAAACTTCTGAATTCTCAATATCATGCACGTGTACATGCTGAATCAACAAAACAAATCTGATAACTTTCAATAGAAATTGCAATTTAGTCCCTAGATTCTTCAATAATTGCAATTTGGTCCTCGGCCCTTATTTTAATTCAATTTCAATCCTAAATAATTTAAGAATATTAGAATTTAAATCAAAACTCTAAATATTCCCAAATTAAATATACTCGGATTAAAATTAAATAAATTCGGATTGATTTCTAATTAATCCCGGGCCTTACACTTTCCAACCTCATCAGCAAAGTAGATAGGAAGGTAACCAGCATGCGAACCAACCTCCCAGACAGCAGGCACGAGTTTATGCTCTGACTGAGGATCAGGCTCAGGATACACCCGATAATGACATATCAGGTAAACGTTCAATTTGGTTTTTTCTGCTCTTTTTGGACTGATATATACTGGTGAGTCTATTGCCTTCTTATTGAAGAATCTGTTTAATGTTTATCGTGCCTCTAAAACTTTGTTGAGTCGTTCAAATTGACGAAAACTCCTGTAGTGTTGTTATTTTTTTCTATTAACCGGATCTTTCAGAAGTATTAGTTGAATCTTGGAATTCTTGATTTTCTTGTCTTTTTGGAATGAGAATTGTACTAATCATTCAGAGCATTTGAGAATCGTATGCCAGATTTTGGTGCTGACCAATTGTATGTTATTCTTCGATGTCTGAATTCTGATTGGATCAAGTTAAAATTTCCTCAATTGTTTGATTTGGTGATGGAATTTTTGTTGATCAGCACTCCAGTATTCTTGAATTCGGTATGGATGATCTTTCAGTACTCAATATTCTTCTTATCTCGAATTTGGATATACTCTTATTCAGAGGAATCATGCTCTAGCCTAAACATCGAGGCAGTTGAAGACGCTCAAGACTCAATGTTTGGCTCTGGACTTGAGCTCGCAGCGATCTTATTGATTGGAAGATTTGGAATCATTTCCTTACGAGGAGATTTTCGCGATCTTTTCTAATCTTAGAAGTCGAAAGATTTGTTTTTATTTTATCTACTATCTGATTTTGATTGACCGATTGATGAAATCTGCTACCGTATTCCATACATAATGACTTTCAGTCAGGACCAGAAGATTTATATTTTGTCAGAGGTCGTCAGATGTCATGTTTTGCTGAAGTCTGTCAGTTTAAACAGAGATCCTTGATGCACTAGTTCTTTCGGCATAGACTTCAAAGAGACATTTGTTGTTTGATTACAACGTATTTTATTTAAATATCCTCAAAACAATGGACAGTCAGATCAGACGAGACAAACATTAGAGGAGATGCCATGAGCTGTAGTGCTCGACTTAGCACTAGTTGGCAGAATCTTTGATTATTGTGGAGACTTTGTACAACGACAACTATTTGATAAATTATTGAAGGCACTTTTCAAGAGTTGTAAGAGAAGAGAGGAAGATCACCGTTAATTAGAGATGATTTTCGGTGTCTCATGAGTTGGAACCAAAGATGATTCGATTTGTGACTGAGCATAGAAGGATTTTCTGACGAGAATGAGATGACTTTTGATAGACGGACAGAGTATTGCTGAATTAACTGACCAGAGTTCTTATGTTCTTTAATTTTTGAGATGCCGAATTGCTCGAGACGAATGATTCAGAGTTTCGACCAGAATTAGAAGCAGCTTAAAGACTAATAGAATTCAGTTTTTGATAGTGCGGTGATGGTGATTCGAACTTGAAGGAGTATTTGAGAGACATAGTTCGAATTGGAGCAGAATTCTTGAACTTATTTATGAGGAGTGAATTGTTATTGCAGTCTTTTGATTCTATCTCGTCCTTGTGTTGGAACCGTATCTGATTTCGATGACGAAATCTATTCTTAGAGGGGGAGAATTGTAACGCCCCGAATTTATCTTAATTGAGTTTATTTGAGATAATCGAAGATTAAAGAGTTCAAGAGCCAATTTGTTTTTCATCAGGGTCTATTTTGCAAAGTTTGGATTTTTCAGTGACTAAAATGGAAATATGAAGTTTATTAGATATTTATAGGGCTTTGACTTGTCTTTAGTCCTTATTCTTCCTCCCCATTTCCTCCTCCTCCATTGAAGACGCCTCCAAGCTTTGTGATATCAGTTTCTGCTCAATCCGTCTGTTAGAAATTATTTATGAAGGCAGATTAGCGATCACAGCAGCAAGAGCTTTTGTAGTAGCCCGTAACCAAAATCAGTAATCAAGAAATTAATTGTAATTACTTGGATAGAGTTCAGAAGCTCCGAAGGTGAGTTCGGAAGTTCCGACCAGGATCGGAAGCTCCGATGGTATTACGTCACGCATGACGTGTGGCAAGATCGGAAGCTACGATCAGGATCGGAAGCTCCGATCATCCCTATCCGAAGTCAACAAGTGATATTTTGACACGTGGCAGATCAGAATCTTCGGAAGCTCCGATGGCAGGATCGGACGTTCCGATCGAGGTTCGGACTTTCCGATCGAGGATCGGATGCTCCGATCGTTGTCTATAAATAAAAGGCCGAGGCTTCATTTCCAATTGCCAATTCCGGATTTCCTCTTTACTCTAGTCGTATTCGAGTTGTTCTAGCCTTCCTAGGCTTAGCCCGGGAGTTGTCGAGGCATTCGATAGTCGTAGCGGAGTTGTGCCCAAGTTCTGTAGGCATCGACATCAAAGGGCTAACGATGGACGAAGGTATAGCTTTTGCTTCCTATAAATATTTAGAAGTATGCAATAGCTTAGTTAAGCCTTTTAGAGCACTTTAATGATAGTAGTATCATTTGGCAGTGTAGAGCAGACTATAGGCGTGGACCTAGAGTTGGTAGAGCTTGCACTATTTTGAGGTACGAAAGTACTGTTCGAGATATCCTGACTGAGTATGCATGTATTATGTGACTGCATGGTTTTTATGTCATTGATTTATGCTGCATTCATTTGCATACTGAGCTATCTCCTTCGAGATGTCTGTTAGTAGGGTTTTTCCCTATCCTGTTAGTGGTTGGACTTCCATCGATTTGGGTCCGGCATATCCACTTGTATTATGGTATGGGAGCCACCTCCTGAAGCGACGGCACACTGTGCTACATACCAGGGCCCGGTCTGTCTCTGTTATCTGATCCTTGACCTAGAGTTTATAGGGAGTTCACTTTGCATGCATGTATACTCATACTCTCGTACTGAGCGTTTTATGCTCACGTCTCGTACTCTGTGTTTTTGGACACCCTATTCCATGGGGCAGGTTTGCGATTGGACGAGGCGGGTAGATCCAAGGGGGGCTAGTCAGTGGTTGACCAGCTGGAGCTTCGTCTAGGTTTTTATTTCTGTTGTTTGAGGTTGATACAGCTATTCGATTTGGTTGTATATTATTTGGATAAATTACAGATTCCTGTACTTGGGATTGTATAATGTTTATGGTTTCCGCAGTTTTATTCTGATATTTGTTTAATTGAGTTAATTGCATGCCTAAGTTCTGTTAGTAGGTGATTTGGGCAAGGGTCACTACATTTATGGTATCAAAGCATGAAAAATTATTCTTGGGATTTAGTCTTATCATGAGATATTTTTGTAGATGGCAGATCGTGATGACCAGAGTTCTCATGGCAGTATTGGTGGGCGTTGGGGTGATGCCGATCGAGAGCATCGTTGAGAACGGCGTCATCGTCATCATGGCGATGAGCGTTTCACTGTGCGTCGATTCTTAGCTATGGGTCCTAAGCCCTTAGTTGGAGGTGAGTCTCCGGAGGATGCGGAGAATTGGTTAGACCGCATGGAGACGACTTTTCAGACTTTCCACTGCACCGAGGAGCAGAAGTGTAGTGACCCTTACCCGGATCACCTACTAACAGAAATTAGGCATGCAATTAACTTAATTAATCAGATATCAGAATAAAACTGCGGAAACCATAAACGTTATACAATCCCAAGTAAAGGAATCTGTAATTTATCCAAATAATATACAACCAAATCTAATAGCTGTATCAACCTCAAAACAACAGAAATAAAACCTAGACGAAGCTCCAGCTGGTCAACCACTGACTAGCCCCTCCTGGATCCACCCTCCTCGTCCAATCGCAAACTTGCCCCATGGAATAGGGTGTCCAGAAACACATAGTACGAGACGTGAGCATAAAACGCTCAGTGCGAGAGTATGAGTATACATGCATGCAAAGTGAACTCCCTATAAACTCGAGGTCAAGGATCAGATAACAGAGACAGACCGGGCCCTGGTATGTAGCACGCTGTGCCGTCGCTTCATGAGGTGGCTCCCATACCATAATACCAGTGGATATGCCGGACCCAAATTGATGGAAGTTCAACCACTAATAGGATAGGGTACAACCCTACTAACAGACATCTCGAAGGAGATAGCTCAGTATGCAAATGAATGCAGCATAAATCAATGACATATAAACCATGCAGTCACATAATACATGCATACTCAGTCAGGATATCTCGAACAGTACTTCCGTACCTCAAAACAGTGCAAGCTCTGCCAACTCTAGGTCCACGCCTATAGTCTACTCTACACTGCCAAATGATACTACTATCATTAAAGTGCTCTAAAAGCCTTAACTAAGCTATTACATACTCCTAAATATTTATAGGAAGCAAAAGCTATACCTTCGTCCGTCGTTAGCCCTTTGATGTCGATGCCTCCAGAACTTGGGCACAACTCCGCTACGACTATCGAACGCCTCGCCGACCGCCGGGTCAAGCCTAGGAAGGCTAGAACAACTCGAATAGACTAGAAAGGAGAGGGAAATACTCGGAATTGGCAATTGGAAATGAAGCCTCGACCCTCTATTTATAGACAACGATCGGAACTTTCGAACCTCGATCGGAACGTCCGATCCTGCCATCGGAGCTTCCGAAGATCCTGATCTGCCACATGTCAAAATATCACTCGTTGACTCCGGATAGGGGTGATCGGGGCTTCCGATTCTGATCGGAGCTTCCAATCTAACCAACGTCATGAATGACGTAATATCATCGGTGCCTCCGATCGCTCATCGGAGCTTCCGATCGTGCCTACGGAGCTTCCGATCCGTCCGATACCCAATTTATTTAATTAGCATTAATCCTTTAATTACTCAATTAGGGTACGGGCTACTACATTCTCCCCCACTTAAGATATTTCGTCCTCGAAATCAGATCTTAAGTACTGAATGTAATACAGAAATCAGAAACATTCTTAATTCAAATCAAACGTTTACAGAGTTTGCAACTGAATACAACTTAAGAATGAAATCAAAACAACTCAGGATGGTCTTCACGCATCCTGTCCTCAAGCTCCCAAGTAGCTTCCTCAGTGCCTCGGCACTGCCACTGAACTAAAACCAAAGGAATGAATTTGTTCCGTAGAACCTTATCCTTATAATCCAGGATACGAATAGGTTTCTCAACATAGGTCAAATCCTTGTTCACCTGAACCTCAGACCGCTTCAGAATATGAGATTCATCCGCCACATACCGTCACAACAGAGATACATGGAACACGTCGTGAATACTGGATAGATGCGGTGGTAAAGCTAGTCAATAAGCCAAATTGCCAATGCTCTCCAAGATCTCAAACGGACCGATAAACCTGGGAGATAACTTGCCCTTAAGGTCGAATCTGAGAATCTTGCGGAAAGGTGACACTCTCAGAAACACTTTCTCCCCGACATCGAACTGCAAAGGCCTACGCTTTATATTAGCATAGCTGGCCTAATGATCTTGTGTAGTCTTAATCCGTTTCTTGATCTGATCAACAATGTCTATCGCCAGCTGGATAAACTCCGGTCCCTCAGCCTGTCTCTCCCCCACTTCTTCCCAGAAGAGTGGAGTACGACAACGTCGCCCATACAACGCCTCAAAAGGTGCTATCCCAATGCTAGTATGATAGCTGTTGTTGTACGCGAACTCGATCAATGGCAAATGATCCTGCCAGGCTGAACCAAAATCCATGACGCATGATCTAAGCATATCCTCCAAATTACGGATAGTGCGCTCCGACTGACCATCAGTCTCCGGATGATAGGCAGTACTCAAATTGAGAGTAGTACCCATCGCACGCTGAACACTCCCCCAGAATCTAGAAGTAAACCTGGGGTCCCGATCGCTGACAATGCTCACAGGCACTCCATGAACTCAAACGATCTCCTGAATGTACAACCGTGCCATACGATCCACATTGTACTCCCGGCTATAGGCAATGAAATGCGCTGACTTGGTGAGTCGGTCCACCACAACCCAGATAGCATCACAGTTCCTCGGGGATAACGGCAAATGGGTCACAAAGTCCATTGTGATAAACTCCCATTTCCATTCAGGAATAGGCAGACTGTGAAGCAATCCTCCAGGTCTTCGGTGTTCTGCCTTGACTTGCTGACACACCAAACATCTCGAAACAAACTGATAAACACTGCGTTTCTTCCCTTCCACCAGAAACGAATACGTAGATCCTTGTACATCTTTTTGCTCCCAGGATGAATACTCAACTTAGTGCGATGTGCCTGAGACAAAATCTCCTCTTGCAACTCTTCATCCTGCGAAATCACAAGCCTACCAGCAAACACAGAAAGCCATCTGACTGATAATGAAATCCAGACGAGCTACCCTCGTTAGCTAAACGAGCTAAACGCTGGGTTTTCGAATCAGACATCTGAGCCTCTCGGATCTTCGAATACAAAGAGGGCTCAGATAATATCGCAAACATCTGGATACTCTGCATACCTTTCTTATGCTTGAAGGTATAACCTAAAGTACAACAGTCACTGATCGCACTAGACATCGAACAATTCTGAAGTGCGGATAGTCGCACCTTGCGACTCAAGGCATCAGCGGTGAGATTAGCAGCTCCCGGATGGTACTTAATCTCGCAATCATAGTCCTTAAGCAAGTCCATCCAACGTCTCTGCCTCATGTTCAACTCCGCCTGAGTGAACAAATACTTGAGACTCTTATGGTCGGTGAAGATCTCAAATTTCTCGCCATACAGATAATGACGCCAGATTTTCAAAGCGAACACAATGGCTGCCAATTCCAAATCATGGACTAGATAGTTGTCCTCATGAAGCTTCAGCTGCCTAGAAGCGTATGCGATCACATGCCCATTCTGAGTCAGGACACAACCTAACCCCTAAAGAGAAGCATCCGTGTATACCACATACCCTCCAGATCCTGACGGTAATGCCAACACCGGCGCAGAAGTCAATCGTCGTCGAAGCTCACAGAAATTCTCCTCACACTCGGAGGACCACTCGAAGTCCACACCCTTGCGAGTAAGCTGCGTCAACGGTCAAGCTAACTGAGAGAAGTTCAGAATGAAGCGACAATAATACCCTGCTAGACCCAAAAAACTACAGATCTCAGCAACCGTCATCGGACGCGACCAATTAAGTACCGCTTCAATCTTGCTTGGATCAACAGAAATCCCTTCCCTGGATATGATATGGCCAAGAAAGACCACTCGATCCATCCAGAACTCACACTTGCTCAGCTTCGCGTACAACTGCTCATCTCGAAGAGTCTGCAGTACCAACCGCAAGTGAGAAACATGCTCTTCCATATTACGCGATTATACCAAGATGTCATCAATGAAGACCACGACAAACTTGTACAAATACTCCCTGAAGACATGGTTCATCAAATCCATGAATATAGCCGGCGCATTAATCAAACCAAATGGCATCACTAGGAACTCGAAATGCCCATAGCGAGTATGGAATGCAGACTTGGCTACGTCCTGATCTCAAGTCAATCTTGGAGTAAACTGACGTGCCCTGCAGCTGATCAAACAAGTCATCAATACGAGGCAACGGATACTTGTTCTTCACAGTGACTCGATTCAGCTGCCGATAGTCAATGCACAACCGCATCGACCCATCCTTCTTCTTTACAAAAAGAACAGGAGCTCCCCAAGGAGATACACTAGGACAAATGTACCCCTTGTCCAAAAGATCCTGTAGCTGATTCTTCAATTCACGCATCTCTGATGGAGCCAGACGATACGGTGTTCGAGAAATAGGTGAAGTACCTGACATCAACTCTATGCCAAACTTGACTTCCCTAGCAGGAGGAAAACCCGGAATCTCATCAGGAAATACATCTGGAAATTTATCCACAACAGGAATGATCTCTATCCCAATACTCTCATCGGACAAATCAACTGCATAGATAAGTTAGCCTTCCCCGCCAGACTCTAGAGCTCGACAGGCTCTCAAATGAGAAATCCCAGCAGGCTGTCCCTGCGACCTCTGCTGAACGGTGGCCTGAGAACCAGATCCTGAACCAGAACCAGAACCGCCTCCCCCAGACAGTGGACAATCCCTCCGGATATGACCAGTCTCTCCACAACGGAAACAAGCTCCAGAAGCTCTACGACACTTGTCGGATGGATGGCTCTTCCCACAGTGATCACACTTGTCCTTCTTACCGAAACGGACAACACCAGCAGAGCCAGAGGAAGAAGAAGTAGATCTAGACTTCTTGAAAGATTGGGCACGGGGACCCAAAGAACTAGCAGGCCTCGACTGAGGGAAAGACCTGTTCCGCCGAATGCTGTCCTCCGTCTGGTGACAACGGCTCACCAAACACTCGTAGGAAATGTCGTCGCCAACCGCCACACGATCATGGATCTCAGGGTTAAGGCCCTGAAGGAACATATTATACTTCATCTCTGAGCTATCATCAATCTCGGGGCAATAGGATAGCAGATCAAAGAACTTCTGCTGATACTCATCAATAGACATGGCTCCCTGTCGCAGACTCAGTAGCTCGCCTGCCTTCGACTGACGGAGTGCAGTAGGAAAATACCGCTTTTGGAAAGCTGTGCGGAAGTCGCCCAGGTGGCCACTCCTCTCGCCGCAATAAAGGATGCAGAAGTAAACCTCTACCACCTACGGGCTCGTCCATCCAAAAGATAGCCAAGGGTCTCCATCTTCTGCTCCTCGGTGCAGTGGAAAGTCTGAAAAGTCGTCTCCATGCGGTCTATCCAATTCTCCGCATCCTCTGGAGACTCACCTCCAACTAAGGGCTTAGGACCCATAGCTAAGAATCGACGCACAGTGAAACGCTCGTTGTCATGATGACGATGACGCCGTTCTCGACGATGCTCTCGGTCGGCATCACCCCAACGCCCACCAATACTGCCATGAGAACTCTGGTCATCACGATTTTCCATCTACAAAAATACCTCACTATAAGACTAAATCCCAAGAATACTTTTGCATGCTCTGATACCATAAATGTAGTGACCCTTACCCGGATCACCTACTAACAGAACTTAGGCATGCAATAAACTTAATTAATCAGATATCAGAATAAAACTGCGGAAACCATAAACGTTATACAATCCCAAGTAAAGGAATCTGTAATTTATCCAAATAATATACAACCAAATCGAATAGCTGTATCAACCTCAAAACAACAGAAATAAAACCTAGACGAAGCTCCAGCTGGTCAACCACTGACTAGCCCCTCTTGGATCCACCCTCCTCATCCAATCGCAAATCTGCCCCATGGAATAGGGTGTCTAGAAACACAGAGTACGAGACGTGAGCATAAAACGCTCAGTGCGAGAGTATGAGTATACATGCATGCAAAGTGAACTCCCTATAAACTCAAGGTCAAGGATCAGATAACAGAGATAGACCGGGCCCTGGTATGTAGCACGCTGTGCCGTCGCTTTAGGAGGTGGCTCCCATACCATAATACCAGTGGATATGCCGGATCCAAATCGATGGAAGTCCAACCACTAACAGGATAGGGTACAACCCTACTAACAGACATCTCGAAGGAGATAGCTCAGTATGCAAATGAATGCAGCATAAATCAATGACATATAAACCATGCAGTCACATAATACGTGCATACTTAGTCAGGATATCTCGAACAGTACTTCCGTACCTCAAAACAGTGCAAGCTCTACCAACTCTAGGTCCACGCCTATAGTCTGCTCTACACTGCCAAATGATACTACTATCATTAAAGTGCTCTAAAAGCCTTAACTAAGCTATTACATACTCCTAAATATTTATAGGAAGCAAAAGCTATACCTTCGTCCGTCGTTAGCCCTTTGATGTCGATGCCTCCAAAACTTGGGCACAACTCCGCTACGACTATCGAACGCCTCGCCGACCGCCTGGTCAAGCCTAGGAAGGCTAGAACAACTCGAATAGACTAGAAAGGAGAGGGAAATACTCGGAATTGACAATTGGAAATGAATCATCGGCCCTCTATTTATAGAAAACAATCGGAACTTCCGATCCTCGATCGGAACGTCCGAACCTCGATCGGAACGTCCGATCCTTCCATCGGAGCTTCCAAAGATCCTGATCTGCCACGTGTCAAAATATCACTCGTTGACTCCGGATAGGGGTGATCGGAGCTTTCGATCCTGATCGGAGCTTCCGATCCAACCACACGTCATGAATGATGTAATATCATCGGTGCCTCCGATCGCTCATCGGAGCTTCCGATCTGGTTCGGAGCTTCCGATCGTGCCTTCGGAGCTTCCGATCTGTCCGATACCCAATTTATTTAATTAGCATTAATCCTTTAATTACTCAGTTAGGGTACGGGCTACTACAAGAAGATGGAGACCCTTGGCTATCTTTTGGATGGGCGAGCCCGTAGGTGGTAGTGGTTTACTTCTGCACCCTTTATTCCGGCGAGAGGAGTGGCCACCTGGGCCGAGTTCTGCACAGCTTTCCAAAAGCGGTATTTTCCTCCTGCAGTCCATCAGTCGAAGGCAGGCAAGCTACTGAGTCTGTGACAGGGAGCCATGTCTATTGATGAGTATCAGCAGAAGTTCTTTGATCTGCTATCCTATTGCCCCGAGATTGCTGATAGCTCAGAGATGAAGTATAATCTGTTCCTTCAGGGCCTTAACCCTGAGATCCATGACCGTGTGGCAGTTGGCGACGACATGTCCTACGAGGGTTTGGTGAGCCGTTGTCACCAGGCGGAGGACAACATTCGGCGGAACAGGTCTTTCACTCAGTCGAGGCCTGCTAGTTCTTTGGGTCCCCGTGCCCAAACTTTTAAGAAGTCTGGATCTACTTCTTCTTCCTCTGGCTCTGCTGGTGTTGTCCGTTACGGTAAGAAGGACAAGTGTGATCACTGTGGGAAGAAACATCCATCCGACAAGTGCCGTAGAGCTTCTGGAGCTTGTTTCCATTGTGGAGAGACTGGTCATATCCGAAGGGATTGTCCACTGTCTGGGGGAGAAGGTTCTGGTTCAGGTTCAGGATTTGGTTCTCAGGCCAGTGTTCAGCAGAGGTCACAGGGACAGCCTGCTGGGAGTTCTCATTTGAGGCCACGAGCTTCTGGCCAGGTGTTTGCCTTGAGGCATGATCAGGCAGTGGAGGAGAATGAGAAAGTCATCGCAGGTACATTTCTGCTTTATGGTATACCTGCTCTTCTACTTATTGACACTGGTGCATCTTATTCCTTCATTTCTGCACGTTTTGTTAAGAGGCATAAGTTACCATGCATTGCACTAGACATAGTGATGCCTGTTTCTACTCCGACGGGCCAATCTGGTTTGGTTAAGCGTCTAGTGATGGGTTGCCCTTTAGAGTTTGAAGGGAACATTCTGTTAGCGAATCTCATGGTCCTAGCGATGGATGACTTTGATTGCATTCTGGGAATAGATATGTTGACTACCTATCGAGCTTCAGTGGACTGCTATCAGAGATTAGTACGCTTTCATCCGGAGGGGAGTGAGAGCTGGTTTTTCTATGGTGAGGGAGCGCGACCCCCGATGCCTTTAGTATCAGCTTTGAGAGCCTGTCGAGCTCTAGAGTTTGGCGGGGAAGGCTACCTTATCTATGCAGTTGATTTGTTCGATGAGATTATTGGGATAGAGAGCATTCCTGTTGTGGATGAATTTCCAGATGTATTTCCTGATGAGATTCCGGGTTTTCCTCCTGTTAGGGAAGTCGAGTTTGGCATAGAGTTGATGCTGGGTACTTCGCCTATTTCTCGAGCACCATATCGTCTGGCTCCGTCAGAGATGCGTGAGTTGAAGAATTAGCTACAGGATCTTTTGGACAAGGGGTACATTTGTCCTAGTGTATCTCCTTGGGGAGCTCCTGTTCTCTTTGTAAAGAAGAAGAATGGGTCGATGCGGTTGTGCATTGACTATCGGCAGCTGAATTGAGTCACTGTGAAGAACAAATATCCGTTGCCTCATATTGATGACTTGTTTGATCAGCTGCAGGGCACGTCAGTTTACTCCAAGATTGATTGAGATCTGGGTATCATTAGTTGAGAGTCCGTGATCAGGACGTAGCCAAGACTGCATTCCGTACTCGCTATGGGCATTACGAGTTCCTAGTGATGCCATTTGGTTTGACTAATGCGCCGGCTATATTCATGGATTTTATGAACCGTGTCTTCAGGGAGTATTTGGACAAGTTTGTCGTGGTCTTCATTGACGATATCTTGGTGTATTCGCGTAATACGGAAGATCATGTTTCTCACTTGCGGTTGGTACTGCAGACTCTTCGAGATGAGCAGTTGTACGCCAAGATGAGCAAGTGTGAGTTCTGGATGGATAGAGTGGTCTTTCTTGGCCATATCATATCCAGGGAGGGGATTTCTGTTGATCCAAGCAAGATTGAAGCGGTACTTAATTGGTCGCGTTCGACGACAGTTGCTGAGATCCATAGTTTTCTGGGTCTATCAGGGTATTATCGTCGCTTCATTCTGAAATTCTCTCAGTTAGCTCGACCGTTGATGCAGCTTACTCGCAAGGGTGTGGACTTCGAGTGGTCCTCCGAGTGTGAGGAGAATTTATGTGAGCTTCGATGGTGGTTGACTTCTGCGCAGGTGTTGGCATTACCGTCAGGATCTGGAGGGTATGTGGTATACACTGATGCTTCTCTTCAGGGGTTAGGTTGTGTTCTGACTCAGAATGGGCGTGTGATCGCATATGCTTCTAGACAGCTGAAGCTTCACGAGGACAACTATCCAGTCCATGATTTGGAATTGGCAGCCATTGTGTTCGCTTTGAAGATCTGGCGTCATTATCTGTATGGCGAGAAATTTGAGATCTTCACCGACCATAAGAGTCTCAAGTATTTTTTCACTCAGGCGGAGTTGAACATGAGGCAGAGACGTTGGATGGACTTGCTTAAGGACTATGATTGCGAGATAAAGTACCATCCGGGAGCTGCTAATCTCACCGCTAATGCTTTGAGTCGCAAGGTGCGACTATCCGCACTTCAGACTTGTTCGATGTCTAGTGCGATCAGTGACTGTTGTACTTCAGGTTATACCTTCAAGCATAAGAAAGGTATGCAGAGTATCCAAATGTTTGCGATATTATCTGAGCCAGCTTTGTATTCGCGGATTCGAGATGCTCAGATGTCTGATTCGAAGACCCTGCGTTTAGCTCGTTTAGCTAACGAGGGTAGCTCGTCTGGATTTCATTATCAGTCAGATGGCTTTTTGTGTTTGTCTGGTAGGCTTGTGATTCCGTAGGATGAAGAGTTGCGAGAGGAGATTTTGTCTCAGGCACATCGCACTAAGTTGAGTATTCATCCTGGGAGCAACAAGATGAACAAGGATCTACGTACTCGTTTCTGGTGGAAAGGAATGAAATGCAGTGTTTATCAGTTTGTTTCGAGATGTTTGGTGTGTCAGCAGGTCAAGGCAGAACACCAAAGACCTGGAGGATTGCTTCACAGTCTGCCTATTCCTGAATGGAAATGGGAGTTTATCACAATGGACTTTGTGACCCATTTGCCGTTATCCCCGAGGAACTGTGATGCTATCTGGGTTGTGGTGGACCGACTCACCAAGTCAGCGCATTTCATTGCCTATAGCCGGGAGTACAATGTGGATCGTATGGCTCGGTTGTACATTCAAGAGATCGTTTGACTTCATGGAGTGCCTGTGAGCATTGTCAGCGATCGGGACCCCAGGTTTACTTCTAGATTCTGGGGGAGTGTTCAGCGTGCGATGGGTACTACTCTCAGTTTGAGTACTGCCTATCATCCGGAGACTGATGGTCAGTCGGAGCGCACTATCCGTACATTGGAGGATATGCTTAGAGTGTGCGTCATGGATTTTGGTTCAGCCTGGCAGGATCATTTTCCATTGATCGAGTTCGCGTACAACAACAGCTATCATACTAGTATTGGGATGACACCTTTTGAGGCGTTGTACGGGCGACGTTGTCGTACTCCACTCTTCTGGGAAGAAGTGGGGGAGAGACAGGCTGAGGGACCGGAGTTTATCCAGCAGGCAATAGACATTGTTGATCAGATCAAGAAACGGATTAAGACTGCACTGGATCGTCAGGCCAACTATGCTAATATCAAGCGTAGGCCTTTGCAGTTCGATGTCGGGGAGAAAGTGTTTCTGAGAGTGTCACCTTTCCGCAAGATTCTCAGATTTGGCCTCAAGGGCAAGTTATCTCCCAGGTTTATTGGTCCGTTTGAGATCTTGGAGAGCATTGGCGATTTGGCTTATAAACTAGCTTTACCACCGCATCTATCCAGTATTCATGATGTGTTCCACGTATCTCTGTTGCGACGGTATGTGGCAGATGAATCTCATATTCTACAGCGGTTTGAGGTTCAGGTGAACTAGGATTTGACCTATGTTGAGAAACTTATTCATATCTTGGATTATAAGGATAAGGTATTACGGAACAAAGTCATTCCTTTAGTTTTAGTTCAGTGCCAGCGCCGAGGCACTGAGGAAGCTACTTGGGAGCTTGAGGACAGGATGCGTGAAGACCATCCTGAGTTGTTTTGATTTCATTCTTAAGTTATATTCAGTTGCAAACTCTGTAAACGTTTGATTTGAATAAAGAATGTTTCTGATTTCTGTATTGCATTCAGTACTTAAGATTTGATTTCGAGGACGAAATATCTTAAGTAAGGGAGAATTTAGTAGCCCGTAACCAAAATCCGTAATTAAGAAATTAATCATAATTACTTGGATAGAGTTCGGAAGCTCCGAAGGTGAGTTCGAAAGTTCCGAGCAGGATCGGATGCTCCGATGCAGGATCGGAAGCTCCGATGGTATTACGTCAGGCATGACGTGTGGCAAGATCGGAAGCTCCGATCAGGATCGGAAACTCCGATCACCCCTATCCAAAGGCAACAAGTGATATTTTGACACGTGGAAGATCAGGATCTTCGGAAGCTCCGATGGAAGGATCGGACGTTCCGATCGATGTTTGGACGTTCCGATCGAGGATCGGAAGCTCCGATCGTTGTCTATAAATAGAAGGCCGAGAATTCATTTTCAATTGCCAATTTCGAATTTCCTCTCTACTCTAGTCATATTCGAGTTGTTCTAGCCTTCTTAGGCTTGTCCTGGGAGTCATCGAGGCGTTCGATAGTCGTAGCGGAGTTGTGACCAAGTTCTGGAGGCATCGACATCAAAGGGCTAACGACGGACGAAGGTATAGCTTTTGCTTCCTATAAATATTTAGGAGTATGCAATAGCTTAGTTAAGGCTTTTAGAGCACTTTAATGATAGTAGTATCATTTGGCAGTGTAGAGCAGACTATAGGCGTGGACCTAGAGTTGGTAGAGCTTGCACTATTTTGAGGTACGAAAGTACTGTTCGAGATATCCTGACTGAGTATGCATGTATTATGTGACTGCATGGTTTTTATGTCATTGATTTATGCTGCATTCATTTGCATACTGAGCTATCTCCTTCGAGATGTCTGTTAGTAGGGTTTTTCCCTATCCTGTTAGTGGTTGGACTTCCATCGATTTGGGTCCGGCATATCCACTTGTATTATGGTATGGGAGCCACCTCCTGAAGCGACGGCACAGCGTGCTACATACCAGGGCCCGGTCTGTCCCTGTTATCTGATCCTTGACCTAGAGTTTATAAGGAGTTCACTTTGCATGCATGTATACTCATACTCTCGTACTGAGCATTTTATGCTCACGTCTCGTACTGTGTGTTTCTTGACACCCTATTCCATGGGGCAGGTTTGCGATTGGACGAGGCGGGTGGATCCAAGTGGGGCTAGTCAGTGGTTGACCAGCTGGAGCTTCGTGTAGGTTTTTATTTCTGTTGTTTGAGGTTGATACAGCTATTCGATTTGGTTGTATATTATTTGGATAAATTACAGATTCCTTTACTTGGGATTGTATAATGTTTATGGTTTCCGTAGTTTTATTCTGATATCTGTTTAATTGAGTTAATTGCATTCCTAAGTTCTGTTAGTAGGTGATCTGGGCAAGGGTCACTACAGCTTCGTTCTATCGTAAGTTTTTCTTCTATCAGCTAGACTTCTATTTTTGAATGTTTTTAGAATCGATTGAGTTTCGGTTATTGTTTTCTGGAACGAGTTCTTATCGTTTATTCTCAGTCGGTTTTGAATTAGAGCATCGTTTGGATTTGTTATGATTTTTGGAAGTTTATTTCAAATTGGAGACTTTGGGATTTGGTTTATTTGCATTTTTATTGTTGTTTTAGCATTGATTTGAGTTGTCTGTGATGTTATACTACTGTCTGTGTTTCCGGTTTGATCAGTTTATAGCCGTTATGCCGCCGGTTTGAATTTTGGGGATTTTGAACGGTTTGAGTTGTTGAACTTTGGCTATTGAGTTGTTCGTCGTTGTTGACCTTCTTTTGCCTCCGTATAGATTCGTTTGAAGTATGTTGAGCCCAGAGTTAGCAGAAGTCGATTGTCAAAGAGTTGGACGAAGAGCGGTAAAGAGTTTACTTTTAGTGTTTGTTGTTTCTCGTTGTATAGATTTTGATATAACCTCCTTTTGTAGCTTATCCAGAGTTGGAGCTTTTCGTATCAAAAGGTAAAAGCAGTCATTGTCTAAGCGGGATAGAACACTCGAGACAGATGGTTCGTGAGTTTCCCTTAAAGCACATACTTGCATCAATACTTGTTCTAGAATGGGGAACTTCTATTTTGTTGATTTAACTCTTGGTATTATTGAATTATGGTTTAATGCATTTCGTTTTCTTTATGCATTCATCTTAAGCCAAAATCCTTGATTTCAGCGGGCAGAACGACCCTTTTATGTTAGATGTTTTGGGGGCTTTAATCAAGTGTCCTAGGCGTAGAGGTCCGCCTAGTGTCAGCATACTCCTTATAGTCGCATCAAAGTCTAGAGGATGGAGATACGTAGCACCACCTCGATCGGGAGAGTCGGTGAGTTGTTTACGTGATCTCATCCTCGGGATCCCAAAAGCATAGCAGCAATTCCTTGATTTTCAGAGTTGATATCCCTATTTTAAAGACATGCATTTCATTCGTATACACATTGAATATGTTGTATTTATATCTTGCTATTGACATATTACTTGTCATTGCATGTTATGTTGATTTTACTCGGAATATCATTCTCACCGGAGTTATGCGGCTGTTGCTTTATTTTGTATGTTTACTTGGCAACAAGTGGGGTAGGATCAAGTCAAAGGAGGCTTGGTTAGCTTCGAGATCAAGGGATAGAAGTGAGACTCGGTTTAGAAGTCGAATCAGTATGTTAATCTAGTTTATGTTTTGATGCATGTTACAACTCGAACTTGGTTGATGTTTGTAGTTTATATTATTCGAATATTGTGGATTGAATGTTTTCGTTGCATGTATTATGAACCTCGTTATGTTTTGAATGGTTATTTGGATTGATTTGGCAATTCATTTTCTGGTTTCCTTTGTCCAATGCTGTCATCGCTCGATCGGTAGAGTTTGACCGATCGAGCGATGATGTATGTGCCAAGTTTTTGTTTTTGGCAAAAGGTTTCCCGCTCGATCGGTTGAATCTTACCGATCGAGCGGTGCTTTATTTTATCCCGGCAGTGAGTTTGTAAATCTTTGCTCACTCGATCGGTTGAATTCTACCGATCGAGCGAGGCACTTTTCATTTTTAAAATTTTTTTTTATTTCTTTTATTCATGGATCTTGTATGCTTAGTTATTGTTAATCCCGAGATTAGATGTTTAGAACCGAGGTCTCACATTTGAAAACTTGGCTCCCTTATCCTTCCTATAAGACACTGGAAAGAAACGATTATAGAATTCAGCCTTGAACAAACTCCACGTGACAACTGTACCTTGATTCTCCAGATCCCTTTTCATCGAAATCCACCAGCTCTTAGCAACGCCCTGCAACTAATGAATCACTAACCTGATTTGGCGATCGTTAGAATAATCGAAAAAATTGAACAACTGATCAATGTCCTCTAGCCAACTCTCACAATCAATTGCATCCTCAGAACCCTTCAAGGTTGGCGGCTAAAAAGATTGAAACCTTTCCAGTAAGGTCTCCATTGGCGTCGCTATGACGTCCATCTGATCAGTTTTGGTACTAGCATGTTCATTCGGAGGAGTTAATGTCGGTCGTTCCCTGTTCAAAACTCTTTGATGTGTCATCTGATAACCAAGGATAGGACACAAAGATAGCTCAATCTCTACAATTCAGTCTCCTTCAACCACTAAAGAATTCGGATACCAGTCAAGAAACAAATACAGTTATTTCTCAAGTAATTCTTGCTTTATAAGTAAAATCACATATTCATGTAATTCAATAATCTTCAACTAAATAAAGCATACTCACATGGAATTAATAATCAAATAAATAATTCAATCACATGCGAGGAATCGATTTAAGTGGACTCGATCTACCCCGCTTGCTTCTAAATTCAGTCCGAGATCTTATCTCTCTGATACCACTTAATGTGAGGACCTTGATTCTAATCATCTAAGAGTAGCATAATCAAACAATTAACGATCAAGAGCCAAAAGATCTCATCAAAAAAAAAAATTTAAATGGGCCTCGCTCGAGCGGACGGGAACCGCGCTCGAGCGAGCACTACTTTGATCAGAAAATAAAAAGGGAGCTCGCTCGAGCGGCAGCAACATGCGCTCGAGCGAGACCACATCTGTCTCAAAAAAATACAGGACAACACCACTCGCTCGAGCGAGCACCACATGCGCTCGAGCGAGCACCACATGCGCTCGAGTGAGCAATGCTCTGAAAACAGAAACTGGAAAATCCTCTCAAACTCATTTTCCAAAACAACATTCAATCAACAAGAATAAATAACTCTAAACAACATTATACAACATAAAAGTCTAGAGTTGAGCATATAATCGATTCGGTAGTACATGAAATAATTATAGTTCTTGAACTTCCAAGTACCAAAACTAATACATAGCAAGTTTGAATATACAACTCGACTTCCAAAACACCAAAGTCCTAACTTCTGTCAACTCAACCACCTAGCCATGCGATCTCTGACTCGGTCCAGCCCCGCCTGTTTCCAAGCACACATACAAATACAAGACAACAATCGAATAAACCGGTGAGAATAATATTCCCAATATAAGCAACCAACATGCTATATCAAATAATATATCAACTCATGATATACATATCAAAAAGGCAATTCCAAGATAAACTAAATGATATGCATGTCTTTAAAATAGGGATTATCATGCTCAGATAATAAAAAAGGGGTTTCAGTTTTTCACTTCTTCTGTTAGGATCCCGGGGTAAGATATCACAACAATCACACCGACTCTCCTTTCGAGGTGGATGTTGTATATCTCAATCCTCTAGACTTCGGAGCGACTATAGAGAGCTGAACGGCCATTGTAGTAAATCGCCTACAATGCCACTCGACTATAAGCCCCGAAACATCTAATTCTCAATGAAAATGAATCAATTTGGCTCAATATGAATGCATGTAAAAATTCATAATACATTCAAGTAAGACAATTAACATGCAAGTATGTGATTTCTTCGAACACTCGAATCAAGTCGGATTCGAGTACATCGTTCCACTCAAGTCTAAGTCGTCTTATACCTTCTCGATGCTTCACAATCTTCAAATCTGTAAAGCAACAAAATCTCATTCAAAACTCATTCAACTTCCTAAACGCTAAAAAGAAAATCGATACAACATCGACTTCGATCTTCAAACGATAGAAATTCTATCAACTCCGAACTCCAAGGTCTTCAAACCAATCTAAAAACAAGTAACAAATGCCCGGAATTAACAACCAAACCCAACTGCAAATGATTCAATAATTCAAACGAATCAAAATCCCAAAACTCAAACCGGCGGCATAACATCTATATTCTAATCAAATCTAAAACACAGACAATAGTATAATATCAAAACCAACTAAAATCAATACCAAATCAGCAATAAAGACTCAAACCCAACAAATCTCAAAACTCCAATTTTTGAATTATGCCTCAAAAATCAAAACAATTCCAAACAACGCTCTTTTTTCGATCCGACTGAGAATAAATGATAAGAGCTAGCTCAAGAACATCATACCCAAGAAGAATCGAATTCCAACTACATCTGAAAAATAAAATATATCTGATCGAAGGAATAATTACAATAGAACGAAGCTCTCGCAATCGTGATCGTTAATCTGCCTTCAGATTTAAATTCTACCAGATGGATCGAAAAGAAACCGAAATATAAAAGCTTGAAGTCACATTGGAGATCTTCAATGGAGGAGGAGGCATGTTGAAGGAAAAAGGAGAAGGTAAAAATGAGACTAAGTCAACCATCCAATTCAAGATAATATAATAAATCCCAATTTGCACTTTAGTCCCTAAAAATTCCAAAAATTTCAAAATAACCCCTGATCAAAATCAAATCGGCCCTCAACTTCTAAAATATTTGATTTTCTCAAATAAACTTAATAAAGATAAATTTGGGGCGTTAAAATTCTCCTCCTCTAAGAATAAATTTTGTCCTCGAAATCAGATAAAATCAAACACATAAGATAGAATAAAGAACCTAAGGTAGAAAGAAGAACTCACGTAATCAGAATAACTCTTGAAATCGCTGTCCCATGTCAGATTCTGTCTCCCAAGTCGCTTCCTCAACTCCGTGACGGCTCCACTGAACTTTCATTAAATGAATTGACATGGTTCTGAGATGCTTCTCCTTTCGATCAAGGATCTGAATCGGTCGCTCAAAGTAGCTCAGGGTCTCGTCAAGCTCGGCCCCATCGGGCTGAAGAATATGAGCAGGATTTGGGTGATATTTTTGCAAAATCGAGACGTGGAAGACGTCGTGAATACCAGATAAAGAAGGAGAAAGTTCTAATCTGTAGGCAAGATCGCCTATCTTCTCTAGAATCTTGTACGAACCGATGAATCTAGGTGACAACTTCCCTCTCTTCCCGAATCTAACAGTGCCTCAGAAAGGATAAATCTTCAGAAATACATGGTCTCCCTGATCAAATTACAGAGGTCAACGTCTGATATTCGCATACTTTGCATATCTATCCTATGTCATCTTCATTCTCAATCGAATAATCTTCACGTGCTCAACCATGTCACGAATCATATCTGGTCCCAAATCAGGAGACTCGGAAATCTCATCCCAGTACAATGGAGATCTGCAATACTTCCCCTACAACTCTTCAAAGGGTGTCATCTCAATACTATTCTGAAAGCTGTTGTTGTTTGAAAACTCGACAAGAGGAAAGAATCCTGCCAGCTAGTGCCAAATTCAAGAACTACTGCTCGTAGCATATCCTCCAGAGTCTAAATTGCCCGCTTTGAATTACTGTCGGTCTGAGGATGATAAGTTGTACTCAAGTGCAAACGAGTACCAAGAGCCTCCTGAAGATTGTGCCAGAAGTGAGAAGTAAATTAAACCAAGGATCTCGGTCAGAAACAATCTACTTCGGCACTTCGTGTAATCTCACAATCTCCCTGACATACAACTCGGCCATCTGATCATGACGATAAGTCATCCGATATGGAATAAAGCAGGCAGACTTCGTCAATCAGTCGATCACTACCCAGATAGCATCATAACCTCGGACAGATCGCGGTAGTTCTGTGACGAAATTCATCGATATATGATCTTATTTCCACTCTGGTGCTGATAAACTGTGCAACAGACCACCTGGCCGCTTCCTATCTTCAATCACCTGCTGACAGTTCAAACATCGGGATACAAATCTCGTGACATCACCCTTCAACTGTTTCCACCAAAACTGGGTCTTGAAATAATTATACATCTTTCGGCCTCCAGGATGAACACTGAACCGACTGCAATGTGCCTCTCAAAGAATGCGTTGGCTCAACTCAGAAATATCAGGCACAACAATTTGGTTATTCACAAACAAAACATCATCCCTGACCTGAAACTCAAACTGATTTCCAGATCTGAATTTCTATACAGAACTCTAAATGCTCGGATCAGACTTCTGTGCCTCTTTGATCAACACAAAAAATTCTGGCTCGGCTTGAATAGCAGAAACTCTGATAGTCCTTGTAGTAGCCCGTACCCGAAATCAGTGATTAAGTGTTAATCAATTCATTAATCTTACTAATTAAGAGTAAACATGATTAAGAGAACTCTTAATGGGTTAACGGAGTCCGAAATTGGATTCAGAACACTTGAAAATGGTTTGAGGGTCATCGAGTTTGGAGGCTCCGAAGTCAAGGTTCGGATGGTCCAAAGTCAGGGTTCGGACGATCCGAAGAGTGGTTCGGACGCTCCAAACATGCTACCGATAGTCGTCATAGATGACATCATCATGCTGACGTAATCAATGACGTAATATCGGGTTCGAACGACCCGAAGCCCAGTTCGGACGACCCGAATGTGTTCGGACGACCCGAAGTATAGTTCGGACGATCCAAACTCCGTCTATAAATAGGAGGGCCGAGATTCAGATTTAGACGCACCAATCACCCCCTTCTCTCTCGATTCCTTAGCCTTCTAACTCAGATCTAGGGAATTCTAGGAGTCCCATCGGGAATCCGGAAGTGGAATAGCGATCCAGGCATCGTAGCGGAGCTGTGGCCTAGTTTTGAGGCACTCGACAGCAAAGGGCTAACGACGGACGAAGGTATAGCTTTTGCTTCCTATAAATATTTAGGAGTATGCTATAGCTGAGTTAAGGATTTTAGAGAACTATAATGATAGTAGTATCATTTGGAAGTGTAGAGCAGACTATAGACGTGGACCTAGAGTTGGTAGAGCTTGCACTGATTTGAGGTACGAAAGAACTGTTCGAGATATCCTGACTGAGTATGCATGTATTATGTGACTGCATGATTTATATGTCATTGATTTATACTGCATTCATTTGCATACTGAGCTATCTCCTTCGAGATGTCTGTTAGTAGGGTTTTTCCCTATCCTGTTAGTGGTTGGACTTCCATCGATTTGGGTCCGGCATATCCACTGGTATTATGGTATGGGAGCAACCTCCTGAAGTGACGACATAACGTGCTACATACCAGGGCCCGGTCTGTCTCTGTTATCTGATCCTTGACCTCGAGTTTATAGTGAGTTCACTTTGCATGCATGTATACTCATACTCTCGTGCTGAGCGTTTTATGCTCACGTCTCATACTCTGTGTTTCTGGACACCCTATTCCATAGGGCAGGTTTGCGATTGCACGAGGCAGGTGGTTCAAAGAGGGGCTAGACAGTGGTTGGCCAGCTGGAGCTTCGTCTAGGTTTATTTTTGTTGTTTTGGGTTGATACAGCTTTCGATTTGGTTGTATAATTTATTTTGGGTATTTACAGATTCCTTTACTTGGGATTGTTTAATGTTTATGGTTTCCGCAGTTTTATTCTGATATCCGTTTAATTAAGTTAATTGCATGCCTAAGTTCTGTTTAGTAGGTGATCCAGGTAAGGGTCACTACATTTATGGTATCAGAGCATGCAAAAGTATTCTTGGGATTTAGTCTCATCATGAGGTATTTTTGTAGATGGCAAACTACGATGATGAGATTAGCCACGGAAGTGGAGGCGGTCGTTGGGGCGATGCCGACCGAGAGCATCGTCGAGAACGGCGTCATCGTCATCATGACGACGAGCGTTTCAATGTGCGTCGATTCTTAGCTATGGGTCCTAAGCCCTTAGTTGGAGGTAAGTCTCCGGAGGATGCGGAGAACTGGTTAGACCGCATGGAGATGACTTTTCAGACTTTCCACTGCACCGAGGAGCAGAAGATGGAGACCCTGGGTTATCTTCTGGATGGACGTGCGCGCAGGTGGTGGAGGTTTACTTCTGCACCTTTTGTTGTGGCGAGAGGAGTGGCCACCTGGGCCGAGTTCCGCACAGCTTTTCAGAAGCTGTATTTTCCTCCTGCACTCCATCAGTCGAAGGCAGGCGAGCTACTGAGTCTGCAACAGGGAGCCATGTCTATTGATGAGTATCAGCACAAGTTCTTTGATCTGCTATCCTATTGCCCCGAGATTGCTGATAGCTCAGAGATGAAGTATAATCTGTTCCTTCAGGGCCTTAACCCTGAGATCCATGACCGTGTGGCGGTTGGTGATGACATGTCCTACGAGGGTTTGGTGAGCCGTTGTCACCAGGCGAAGGACAGCATTCGGCGAAACAGGTCTTTCTCTCAGTTGAGACCAGCTAGTTCTTTGGGTCCCCGTGCCCAATCTTTCAAGAAGTCTGGATCTACTTCTTCTTCCTCTGGATCTGCTGGTGTTGTCCGTTTCGGTAAGAAGGACAAATGTGATCACTGTGGGAAGAACCATCCATCCAACAAGTGCCGTAGAGCTTCTGGAGCTTGTTTTTGTTGTGGAGAGACTGGTCATATCCGGAGGGATTTTCCACTATCTGGGGGAGGCGGTTCTGGTTCTGGTTCAGGATCTGGTTCTCAGGCCACCGTTCAGCAGAAGTCGCAGGGACAGCCTGCTGGGAGTTCTCATTTGAGGCCACGATTTTTTGTCTCGGTGTTTGCCCTGAGACATGATCAAGCAGTGGAGGAGAATGAGAAAGTCATCACAGGTACGTTTCTACTTTATGGTATACCTGCTCTTGTACTTATTGACACTGGTGCATCTCATTCCTTCATTTCTGCACGTTTTGTTAAGAGGCATAAGTTACCATGCATTGCACTAGATGTAGTGATGTCTGTTTCTACTCCAACGGGCCAATCTGCTTTGGCTAAGCGTCTAGTTATGGGTTGCCCTTTAGAGTTCTAAGGGAACATTCTGTTAGCAAATCTCATAGTTCTTGCGATGGACGACTTTGATTGCATTCTGGGAATAGATATGTTGACTACCTATCGAGCTTCAGTGGACTGCTATCAGAGATTAGTACGCTTTCATCCGAAAGGGAGTGAAAGCTTGTTTTTCTATGGTAAGGGAGCGCGACCCCCGATGCCTTTGGAATCAGCTTTGAGAGCCTGTCGAACTCTATAGTCTGGCGGGGAAGGCTACCTTATCTATGCAGTTGATTTGTCCGCTGAGAGTATTGGGATAGAGAGCATTCCTGTTGTGGATGAATTCCCAGATGTATTTCCTGATGAAATTCAGGGTTTTTCTCCTGCTAGGGAAGTTGAGTTTGGCATAGAGTTCATGCCGGGTACTTCATCTATTTCTCGAGCACCGTATCGTCTGGCTCCGTCAGAGATGCGTGAATTGAAGAATCAGCTACAGGATCTTTTGGACAAGGGGTACATTCGTCCTAGTGTATCTCCTTGGAGAGCTCTTGTTCTTTTTGTGAAGAAAAAGGATGGGTCTATGCGGTTGTGCATTGACTATCGGCAGCTGAATCGAGTCCCTGTGAAGAACAAGTATCCGTTGCCTCGTATTGATGACTTGTTTGATCAGCTGCAGGGCACGTCAGTTTACTCCAAGATTGACTTGAGATCTGGGTATCATTAGTTGAGAGTCCGTGATTAGGACGTAGCAAAGACTGCATTCCGTACTCGCTATGGGCATTACGAGTTCCTAGTGATGTCATTTGGTTTGACTAATGCGCCGGCTATATTCATGGACCTGATGAACCGTGTCTTCAGGAAGTATTTGGACAAGTTTTTCGTGGTCTTCATTGACGACATCTTGGTGTATTCGCGTAATACGGAAGATCATGTTTCTCACTTGCGGTTGGTACTGCAGACTCTTCGAGATGAGCAGTTGTACGCCAAGCTGAGCAAGTGTGAGTTCTGGATGGATCGAGTGGTCTTTCTTGGCCATATCATATCCAGGGAGGGGATTTATGTTGATCCATGCAAGATTGAAGCGGTACTTAATTGGTCGCATCCGACGACGGTTGCTGAGTTTTCTGGGTCTATCAGGTTATTATCGTCGCTTCATTCTGAACTTCTCTCAGCTAGCTCGACCTTTGACGCAGCTTACCCGCAAGGGAGTGGATTCGAGTGGTCCTTCGAGTGTGAGGAGAACTTCTGTGATCTTCGACGGCGGTTGACTTCTGCGCCGGTGTTGGCATTACCGTCAGGATCTGGAGGGTATGTGGTGTACACTGATGCTTCTCTTCCGTGGTTAGGTTGTGTCCTGACTCAGAATGGGCATGTGATCGCATACGCTTTTAGACAGCTGAAGCTTCACGAGGACAACTACCCAGTCCATGATTTGGAGTTAGCAGCCATTGTGTTCGCTTTGAAGATCTGGCGTCATTATCTGTATGGCGAGAAATTTGAGATCTTCACCGACCATAAGAGTCTCAAGTATTTGTTCACTCAGGCGGAGTTGAACATGAGGCAGAGACGTTGGATGGACTTGCTTAAGGACTATGATTGCGATATTAAGTACCATCCGTGAGCTGCTAATCTCACCGCTGATGCTTTGAGTCGCAAGGTGCGACTATCCGCACTTCAGACTTGTTCGATGTCTAGTGCGATCAGTGACTGTTGTACTTCGGGATATACCTTCAAGCATAAGAAAGGTATGCAGAGTATCCAGATGTTTGCGATACTATTTGAGCCAGATTTGTATTCGCGGATCCGAGATGCTCAGATGTCTGATTCGAAGACCCAACGTTTAGCTCGCCTAGCTAACTAGGAACCATTTAGAATATACAGTGACTATAAGATGTGTTTCATGATAGACATCCCCATGTACTACCACATCTTACATACACTATAGTATATTCAAGGTCTTTATCAAAACAACAATAGTATATCACAATATAATAATATGAAGAAAGATAAAGTCATTGCCATTAATAAAAGTGTAAATTATATTAAACAAAAGATTGTTTATACAAAGAGTCATCAAAGCCCTTAGCCACAAGTTGGCTCACCGGGCACCCACTCTTTCAATATTTATTTGAAATCATTGCTCGGGAGAGGGGATTTTGAATAGGACATTAGAAACTACACTGTTAATTATTTATACATCTCGGGAGAGTGTATGATTTTAACAGAGCTTTTAAAGAGAACATTGTTTTGTGCTAGATCACTGCGATAAATTCTTAATAGGAATAATGGAATTGAATTGTAGTTGATAAACATCATTTGTTGCTCGGGAGAGGGAAATAATATACGTAAGTGTTCTTGGTTATTAATTGATTGGAATTCATGAAGATTAATTAATTAGGATTGATTGTTGTTGAAACCAGGTGAAATCTATATCTCTAGACCGTTTTTCTCTGATTGATTATTCCTGAAAGTTGTGTGCGTGCTATCTAAAATCATCTTAATTATTTTATTTTTATTGAAAATTCTCAAAGTTTTATTTTTTAGATAAAGTTTAGACTATTTTAATTACAAGTACTAAATATTTTCATTTTACTCCCTGTGGGATCGATATCTGAATTATTCACTATATTAAAACTTGACACTCGTACACTTGCGAGGAAATTTCACAACAAGTTTTTGGCGCCGTTGCCGGGGAGTAAATTTTGATTATTTTTTAGTCTTGTTACCAATTAGTCTAGATTTTAATTTAGAGTTTTTATTTATGTGAATTTTTTTTTAATTTTATAATTTATTTCTTTTGTTTTCATTGCAGTTTTAGTGAATATATTTGGCGTCTGAGAGCGAAGGAAAAAATTAACTAACACCGGTGAAAGTCGGGCTGACGACTTTAAACCAAGCGCTACTTGGGAGGCAACCCAATCATTTTTATTTTATTTTATTTGCTTTTATTTTCAGTTTATTTAATTTTTTTTTTAATTGTTTTAAGTTTTTTTTTTATTTTCAATTTTTTGAGCTTAATTTTTCTTAATTTTCAAAATTTTTCAGGCTCTAGAAATCTCAAAGTCGAGCAGACGGCGCGCTCGCCCCATTTATCTGAGCGCCCGCGCCTTAACTGGACGAAATTAACGTTATTTTGCGAATTCAAGGCGCGCCCGCGCCACTCCTATCGAGCACCCGCGCATCCTCAACGCCTAAAGCTTCACCATTTGCGCAAGAACTAGCGCAATCGCGCATGTTATCCGCGCCTCTTTAAGTGTAAACAAAGGATTCCCAACCGCGCTAGGCTTAGCGCAATCGCGCAGCTCACATGCTAATCTCCTCGCGCAAACGGGTCTCATCTGCGCCATACTAAGAGCAAACGAGCAGCAATCTTGCGCTAACCACCCCACCATCTGCGCAGCCTCCATGCAATCACGCGTCTCCCAAGCCTCCAATTCGCGCGATAGCACTCACCTTAGAGCAATCGCACTCACAAACAGCGCATCAACCTTGCGCCAACAAGCTCATCACCTGCGCCTGCCATTGCGCTAACGCGCTCAACAATAGCGCTGCTCCATGCGCTATCGCACCCCAGGCCTTCCCTATCATGCGCTATCGCGCGTCTTAGCCTCCCCATTAGCGCAGAATATAGCGCTATCGCGCCACCCCACTCACCTTCAGCGCATCTCCAGCCTCTTCATCTGCGCAACCTCACTGCGCTATCGCGTTTCTACCACCAGCTACACCTTCTGCGCAAACCATCTCCCATCTCCGCCAACCAGGTCCACCAACAGAGCATGCCTCCATCACCTCTCCTTTACGCTAACAATCCTAAGCTGCTAATCCTCCGTGCAGCAACACCTCCATACATGCACCAGCACCTCCTTTCTTGCGCAATTCAGCAGCTCCCAGCTGCTCTTTCACCTTGTGCATACAGGATCCTCAGCCGTGCATCCTCTTGAGAAACCGCCCAAGATATTTCCTTGCAATGCGTAGCTTGCATGTCCAGCAACCCTCTCATTCCTTGTGCTATTTACATCCTCCGTGCATCAATCATGAGCTATTGTGTTCTTGAAGTGAACCCCGAACCGAGCACCATACAACACACATATAATGACAGCACACCCTAGCTGCTAATCGCCATGCGAGATGGAACATCCACTATGCGCATTTTCTCTTTTTTCCTATACATTAAGTGCCGTATCTATCTTGCTTTGATTTTATGTTTGTATCTTATTGTGTGCATGTATTTTTTTTTCCGGATCGGTTGGATTTTCATGTGGTGCTTCTCAACCATTTTAACCATGGTATTGCTGGTGAAACTTATTTCTATAGAGATGTTGGTGTAATTACTTCTTTGGAGATGATATGGATACCGGGTACTGATGCTCGGTGTCGATGGTATGAGTCCCTTGTTCTTTTTCTAGTTTTTAATCATTAGGGACAATGATTATATTAAGTTTGGGGGGGGGGGGGGGTGAATCAATGTTTGATTTAGTTGTTTGGTTGTTTGGTTGAAAGTTGAGTTTTGAATTTCATAGATAAAATTTTTGTTGAGTTTAGTTGTTTTTGGTTGAGTCGAGTTGAATTTAAAAGAAGTTGAGAAATATTGGATGCATGGCTGATGAAAAATATTTTTGTGCTATAACTGAAATTCATGATTGTCCACCTATCTGACAAATATTTTTGAAAATATGGAACCAATTAGATGAACACTTTCCTATATACTCTGTGATTAATACTTGAATCTGATTTTTGAGACATACAGACATAGATATGATTGAGGCATTGTTTGAAATTTTTGGGCCTAATTTTCATTGAATTTATCCTTAGTTGCCTATTTGAGCTACACGTTTATTAGTACATTGAGGTACGAGAAAATCTGAAATTTTTGTGAAAATCATCGTTAACTGCTGATGATTATTCTTTTCTGCACTGATTGATATTTGTATGATTTAATTGTGGATTGATACTTGTCTAGAACTAGTTCGGACACTCTTCGAGGCGAAATACGGGCAAAACTGAGATTAGGAATGATTTAGGCGATTTTTCTGAATGCGTTTGAGCCTTTCAAGCTACCTATTACTATTTTATCCCTAGTACCTTGTTTGAGCTTTATTGAAAATCGAATGGCATGCGTGTAAACGTGTGATTAAACCCCCATTCGTCATTATTTCAAGGTCCTACATTAACAAACCTAATTAGCTTATACACTAATTCCTACCTTTAAGGGAGTAATTTGAATGCTAAAATGTTGTATGCTCCTAGTTTTATTTGTGAGAAAAAGGATTGGTGTGGTGGATGAATTCAAAAGATGAAAAAAAAGGTAGTAGAAAAAAGAGTTGAAAAATGTGGTTGAAAAAGTTGTGAAAGAAAGAAAAAATTTGTGAGAGAGTTGTGAAAAAGTTGAGAAATGAAATGAAGGAAGAAAGAATGTGAAATTGTGAATGAAAAAGGAGTTGAAGTTAGAATGAGCATAAAAATATGAATTACTCCTTATTTTGAATTCTTATCCTTTATTTGTAGCCATGAGTCAGGCCTTATATTATAAGCTGAATAAGTCCTATTGACCGAGTCTCAGTTGCCTAATATACTAGTGGAGAAGAGTTGCGAGAATTTAGCATATGGACTGTTGATTGATGCTTTTAATGATTATGAATTTTGATCTAAACACTTAACACACTATTATTCTTTGCATTTACCTATTTGTGAGTGTTTTTTTATTAATATCCTATATTTGATCCTATGCTATCCTTGAAAAGTCCTCATGATCTATGAATGTTTGAATTGAATTTGGAGAATGGTGTTTTGAACTTGAGTTGCGGAGATTGTGAGTTTATGCGGTTATTTTGTTCTGGATGAAACTTTCAAGTGTTAGTAGGTTGGATATGATTGGATTTGATATTTTTTTGAAATCATTGATGATGCCATTGCTCCATAATATTTCTTGATTATTCTTGTTGGTTTTTGATAGAATGAGTTTTTGGAATTTAATAATTTTGCTCGGGACTAGCAAAAGTCTAAGTTTGGGGGTATTTGATAAGTGTATTTTATACACTTAATTTATATATGATTTTAATTATTAATTGTTTGTTTCGAGCAGATTTATGTGGGTGTTATGTTGTTTGTGTGCTTGCAGAGAATTATTGAATTTATTTGGAAAAGTAATGAAAAATGAGAATTTGTGAAGAAAATAGAGAAAGTTGGAAGAGTAAGAGAAAAGAAGAATAAAAGGAAAAGAAAAGAACGATCAGACAAAAGAAGAGAGAAGGAATAATGTTGGGCTTTCTTATTGAGCTTATTGGTCAGCGCTTGATTGAGCGCTAAACAGAGAAGTGAGAAGCGCTAACACGCAATGCAATGTTTCTGGGAGAATTGAGATTTCGAGTTGAAGCCGCGCCCGCGCCGTTCTTAGAGCGCCCGCTCCGTGGCTGAATTGGAAAGATTTTATTAAATCGGGCAATTAATTCTTGGGCTTGATTTTGTGGGCTTTTGCTGAGCAATATAAAAAGGAATTTTTATCAGAGGAAAAGAAAGGAGCCGCCACACACGTACACTACAGAATATCAGAGAGTTGATCGTGTGATTTTCCTGAGAAGATTTCTGGAGCTTAATCTGAAGAACGAAGACGAAGTTTGATAGTCCGAACACGGCGTCGACTACGTATTTGTTTCTTATCTTTTATTTAATTCTGAACATGTTTGGATTTATTATTTATTGTTTTCAGAATTTTATTATGAACTAATTTTTATAGTCTAGAGGTCAGATGGAACCTGGTGTAGACTCTTTCATGAATTTTTGATTTTATTGAATTGAATTTCTTCTAGATTAATTGTTTTTTCTAGAATTGATTGTCTTTTCAATTGTCTGATCAATAATTGATTTGTTATATTTGTTGGAGAACGGTGATCAGATCAATCAGGATTGATACCCGGTGCAGCAGAAGTTTAAAAATTTTATATGGAACGATTCCATAATGGATATCAAAACTTTACGATTAAATTGTGCGTGTAAAAATTAAATAACAATTATGAATTTTTACCTCCAATCTCGAATCGAGATTATGGACACCAACAGATTACTCTGCTCTTGTTGTATATCCCAGGAACTGATGGACGAACTGTTCTTCAATCAGGTCCACGAACAGAGATTTAATCCCTCTGATAGATTGCACTAGAAAATCTATCAGAAGTTTCTACGAAGAGAATTAACGAATTTGATCCGTTAAACCAGACTGAAAATTCAAAATTCACAGGCTGGATTTTTCCGAGTAGAGAGGGAGGGGGGCGACCACTTAGAGAGAAAATCAGCTAGGGTTTTCGAAAATTGTGACCTCTGTTGTGTAATTTCTGTACTGCAATAACTTATTTATAATGTGGGCTGCTAACAGCTTAGGGCCCATTAGTCATAAATTCAAGCTTGACAAGCAAAGCCCGCATGTTCAGAAATTAATATAAAATTCATCGTGACTCATATTGATAAACCAATTTCACCAATGTTCACAGAAACCATTTCTGCATCTTTTAGAATCAAGATAAATTTTCTGAATCCGAATTCAGTGATTTCCAAAAATGCCCATCCCTATGTCATTTTAGGAAATCTTACTCCTCTACTCTTAAATAAGAAGTCCCACTTCTTTGTTCATTAAATTTAACTCTTTAAATTTAACTATCTCAACGGGGATTAAAAATCCATTACTCTGTGTGACCCTCAATGGTTCAGGGATACAGCTAGCCATGGGCTCACAACTCCTTGTGACTCGGAACAACAATTTCCGACTTGCCCATCGAATCTTGGTAAGAGCGCCTAGCAACATCGCCCCATGATTCCCTAGGTATCACTGATAGTTCCTGCAAGAACCAATAGATTTTGGTTAGCGTACAGTACGGTCCCTTCATCCATATATCCTGATCGAATCAACAACCATTGGTAAATCGAGAGTCGTTCGAGATTCGATAACTATGCAATACATCTTGAAGATCAAATAGTGACATCGTATGTGCTACTAAGAAACCATTTCTTAAAACACATCATGTACTCTCGCCAGAGATTCGTCACACTAATATCTCCTCAGATTGCATAGGATATCCACACTCGCAAGTATGTGGTGAATCCTTGACAACAAAACATCGACTCCTATATGTGTCGTAACTGTACCCAATCCCGATACCTGATGACCCCAATAGAGTCGGTAAACGAGTCGAAGCACAGTACTAGCATATAGAGTCTCAATGATGTTTCAAGTAGTAAGGACTAATGGTGTACAACCAAAACCGCGGACTTCATCCACTCGATAAGTGATAACCACTTGGAATGTTCGGATAGGGTAGTTCGATCATTCATCGTATGAATATCCATTTGCATGCTTTGAACATCTCTATGTTTCATACCAATGAAATGTGGTACTCGACATCGCAAATGCTAGTCTCAATCTCGAGCAATCCTTATCCTTATTAACGGACGGCTCAATCGACTAGGAACCATTTAGAATATACAGTGACTATAAGATGTGTTTCATGATAGACATCCCCATGTACTACCACATCTTACATACACTATAGTATATTCAAGGTCTTTATCAAAACAACAATAGTATATCACAATATAATAATATGAAGAAAGATAAAGTCATTGCCATTAATAAAAGTGTAAATTATATTAAACAAAAGATTATTTATACAAAGAGTCATCAAAGCCCTTAGCCACAAGTTGGCTCACCGGGCACCCACTCTTTCAATCTCCCACTTGCCCTAAAGCCAACTAGTCATACTACGTAGACCCATTGCTTCGCGATGTTTGTCAAATAATGGTCCTGGCAAGGGCTTAGTAAGTGGATCAGCGATATTGTCTGCAGAGGCCACTCTTTCGACAGTGATGTCTCCTCTTTCCACGATCTCCCGGATGATGTGGTATTTCCTCAGTACGTGTTTGGATCTTTGATGAGACCTTGGTTCCTTTGCCTGAGCAACGGCACCCGTGTTGTCACAGTACACCGGGGCAGGAACAACAAATTCAGGAATGACGCCCAACTCTTGGACGAAATTCCTCATCCAAACGGCCTCTTTAGCAGCAGCTGATGCTGCAATGTATTCTGCCTCAGTGGTGGAATCCGTTGTGGTGTCCTGCTTGAAACTCTTCCAAGAGACAGCACCGCCATTGAGCATGAACACAAATACAGAGGTTGACTTCGAGTCATCCACGTCACTTTGGAAGCTAGAGTCGGTATAGCCTTCCAATTTTAGTTCTCTTCCTCCATATACCATGAACATATTCTTAGTCCTTCGTAAGTACTTAAGAATGTCCTTCACGGCTTTCCAATGCATTTGATCGGGATTAGCTTGATATCTGCTCGTGACACTCATAGCAAATGCTACATCCGGTCTGGTAGATATCATCCCATACATGATACTACCAATGGCTGAAGCATATGGTACATGTGTCATTTTCTCTATCTCTTCATCAGTCTTGGGACACATAAACTTGGATAGAGAAACTCCATGACACATAGGTAGATGTCCTCTCTTGGACCCATCCATTGAAAACCTTTTCAATATGGTTTCGATGTAAGTTGATTGAGTGAGTCCTATCATTCTCTTAGATCTATCTCTATAGATCTGTATCCCTAGAATATAGGATGCCTCACCCAAATCCTTCATCGAGAATCTACCTGATAACCATATCTTTGTTGACTGCAACATCCCTACATCATTCCCAATGAGTAGGATGTCATCAACATAAAGTAATAAGAATGTCACAGCATCCTTAACTACTTTCTTGTACACGCATGGTTCCTCCGGGTTCTTGATGAAACCAAAATCCTTTATTGTTTCATCAAATTTCTGGTTCCAACTTCTTGATGCTTGTTTGAGACCATAGATTGATCTCTGAAGCTTGCATACCTTATGCTCGCTTCCCATGGATGTGTATCCCTCAGGCTGCGTCATATAGATCTCTTCCTTAATGTTTCCATTAAGAAATGCCGTCTTCACATCCATTTTCCATATCTCATAGTCATACTAAGCAGCTATGGCAATAAGGATTCTTATGGACTTGAACATTGCAACTGGTTAAAAGGTTTCATCATAGTCAACTCCTTGTCTTTGAGTATAACCTTTTGCCACCAATCGTGCATTGTAGGTCAATACCTTACCATCAGGCCCAAGCTTTCTCTTGTAGATCCATTTGCACCCTATTGGAACAATTCCATCGGGAGGATCTACTAAAGACCAAACTTGGTTTGTATGCATCGAATCTATTTCCGACTGCATAGCTTCAAGCCATAAATTTGAATCCGCATCAGAAATTGCTTCCTTGAAGTTTCTTGGATCACATCCAACATCGGGTTCATCTTGATCCCCTTCAAGAAGAAGACCATATCGAATAGGAGGTCTAGAATTCCTCTCGGATCTTCTAGGTATAGGCGTGTCCATCATTGGTTCCTGAGGTGTAGGATCATTATTTTGTATTTCGGGTTCTTCTCGAATTTCTTCGAGTTTCATCATCTCGCCTTTCTTATCCAATAAGAACTCCTTCTCCAAGAAGGTGGCATTCCTTGAAACAAACACCTTTGTTTCAGCAGGATGATAGAAATAATATCCGATTGAATTCTTCGGATACCCTACAAAATAACATAAGGTGGATCGACTATCCAACTTATCTCCCACTGTCTGCTTCACGTAAGCAGGACATCCCCAAATCCTCAAGTACGAATACTTAGGAGCTTTGCCATTCCATAACTCGTATGGTGTTTTGTCCATTGCTTTGGTGTGGACATTGTTCAACAACAACACCGCCGTTTCAAGCGCGTAGCCCCAAAACGAAGGTGGAAGCTCAGTGAAGCTCATCATGGATCGAACCATGTCCAACAAAGTTCGATTACGACGCTCCGATACACCATTCAGCTGTGGTGTCATAGGAGGAGTCCACTGAGAGAGAATCCCATTCTCTTTTCAGATAGTCCAAAAACTCGGTACTTAAGTATTCTCCACCTCGATCCGATCGAAGTGCTTTAATACTTTTACCTAGCTTATTTTCTACTTCAGCCTTGAATTCTTTGAACTTTTCAAATGCTTCAGACTTATATTTCATTAAATATAAATACCCATACCTTGAATAATCATCAGTAAAGGTAATGAAGTAGGTGTGGCCAAATTGAGTACCAATTCTAAATGGACCACAAACATCTGTATGGATCAAATCCAACAGATTTTGACTATGCTCAGGTTTCCCCTTAAAAGGAGATTTAGTCATTTTTCCTTTCAGGCAGGATTCACAAGTAGGTAGAGAGTAAATATCAGACATATCAAACATGCCCTCTCCCACTAGCTTGTTCATCCTCCTTGAGGAAATATGACCTAGCCTAGCATGCCAAAGGTTTGCCGGGTTTTGACTATCGATTTTCCTTTTGTTTGTTGTTACCGGTTTATCAACATAGTTTATTGGAACGTCTTTTAATTTTAAGTTATATAGATCGTTTTCAAGTTGTCCATTTCCAATCAAACATTCATTCTTGTAAATATTGCAAATCCCATTCACAAAATTGCAAGAAAAACCATCTCTATCAAGCATAGAAACAGAAATAATGTTTTTAATTAAATCTGGAACAAATAAAACGTCTCTCAAAAGTAACTTAAAATTTTTCTGCAAAATTAAATAAACGTCTCCTACAACTTTAGCTTCAACTCTAGAACCATTTCCGAGCCTCAGCTGGGTCTCACCCATTCTAAGCTTGCGACTTCTTGTCATCACCTGCAAATCATTGCAAATGTGAGATCCACATCCGGTATCCAATACCTAAGAAGTAGTATTAAGTGAAACATTTATTTCAATATAGAACATACCCTTCTCAGTTCGCAACTGCACTAGATATTCCTTGCAGTTACGTTTCCAATGACCAGGTTTCTTGCAGTGATGGAAAACATCCTTGGATTTTTCCATGTTTGAAGCCTTTGTCTTGTACTTCTTCTCGGGTCCGGTTTTCTTGGGTGGGGCAGAACGTTTCTTACCCTTTGTACTTGGCCCCTTCTTAGCAGAAGAAGAGGAGCCCACCAAGAAAGCCGGTTTATCCTTCTTTAAAGTGGATTCATATGTTACAAGCATATTGACCATCTCTTCAAGGGAGGCCTCTATCTTGTTCATATTGAAATTCACCACAAATCCGTCAAACGAAGAAGGAAGAGATAGAAGTAATAAGTCCACGTTGAGTTCATGCTCCAACATCAAATCAAGCGTTACCAACTTCTGTATGAGCCAAATCACTCGTACCCAATGATCACGGACCGAAGTCCCTTCACGCATGCGACACGTCATTAGCTCTTTTACAGTAGCGAACCTTTCAGCTCTCGATTGAGCCCCAAAAAGTTCCTTGAGTTGTACGTGAATGTCAGCAGCATTCACGGTGTCCTCAAATCGCCTCTGGAGTTCATCAGACATCGAGGCTTGCATATAGCATTTGGCCTTGATTTCATGGTCCCACCATGTATCAAGTTTGGCCAACTCTTCCGGACTTACATCAGCTGGTGCTTCCTTCGGAGGACACGTAGAGCATCTTCTCCGAAGTCAAGACAATCTTCAACTTACGGAACCATTCCGTATAGTTTGCGCCAGTCAGTTTATTTTGTTCGAGGATAGAGAATAGTGGATTGCGCGAATTCATCTTAATGAAATACTGAAAAGAAACAGACAATTATCAGTGATTGTTTAATTAATTTACTAAGACAAAAAATAGGCGAAATTTATTTTATGAATCTCACTCCCACTATTTTAACGATTTCACTACCCTCTAGTGAAAACGAGAAACTGTTTTCCTTAGTGGGAACATGGAGTCCAATTGACAAACTATGGTCCCGAATAATATCAGCAAACCATAATTTTCAAAAGGTAGAGCTCAATTGCTTCCAAAGCAACCTCCACGTTTTTACCTCATGTCCAATAAGGGCCCAATAATATGACGCCGTTTCTTGTGACATGTCAAGATGACCCATCAATATTAAGTTGTGATGGACGGTCGCCATGTGGATCCCCAATAATATGAGCCGATCCCATGGGAGTTCCACCCAACTTACAACATGTGTCGATCCAATGTACAGCTTTCCGACGAACGGGCCCCCCCAATAATATGAGCCGGACCGTATCCGCGGGTAGCATCTCAAACATTGATCGTTGATGGAAGGTAGGAACATTTAAACAATATTTAAATTTCCTTTATTTATCTTGATATCAATTTTAAATCATATTTAAAATGAGGGATTTTAATTTTGAAAATTTGTCTCATCATTTTAAATTTGTATGCTTGCGGGATTCATACAATTTTGTCTAAAACATGCATACAACGATAATATCATATATTATATAGGATGATCGATTCCATTTCTAATCGACCCGTGGTTGTCAATCACGAGTCTTAGTCCAATCCTATGTAATATGCAGGTATGCAATGCAATCCTATTACATTGAGCTTCCAATTTACATTTCTTCAGTCTTTATTGTCTGCTGGGCCCACCTCCGTCTTCAAATCTTCATCTCCCACTAAGTCTAATGTATTTACAATAAATAACCATGACAAGTATGGGATACATTTCAAGGGGTGGGAACGGGCCATAAACCAGGCCCACTTTTATTACATATGACAATTCATATTGGGCCATAAACCAGGCCCATTAATAAATCCAACAACAATAAAAACAAATGTAAATTCCTAACATACACCTACAAAATAGGTCATGGCAATCGATCATCCTTATCCAATAATATTTTATTCAAAATTAATTTATTGGATAACATGCAATGGCAATTTAAATTAAAAGGATAAAATCATATTCCATATATAAAATCTTATTTTACATACAAAATCATATTTTATCTTTTTATCAAATAAAATCATATTTTACATATAAAATCCAATTTTATACATAAAATCATATTTTACTCAATATTTCCATAAGATTATATCTTATCATCAATTGTACCAAAAATAATTAATTTTATAAAATCTGATTTAACGGATAAAATCTATCAAATTTTCCAAAATTTCAAATTTATCCAAAAATCAATTTTAAAATTTTCGGACTCGAACAATTCGATCCGACGCCTCGTGGACCAATCAAAAACAATTTTCGATCGGACCAAAAATAGAATTTTAACATATTAAAATTTTAATTTAAAAAATAAAAATTAATTTTTGCGGGCCGGCTGGGACGCTCCCGGGCTGCCCGCGCCCCAAAAGGGCTCGGGCCGGGCAGCCCATCGCTGCCCCTAGGGCAGCGACGATCGCTGCCCTGGGCAGCGATCACGTCGCCGCCCATGGGCAGCGCCGTGCGCCGCCCTGGGCAGCGACCCTCGCTGCCCGTGTTTTGCCCGAAAAATTTTATTTTTATTTTAAAAAAATTTATTTTGTTTCAAAAACCGAGGCTTAAAAAATTTTTGTACAATCGTTTAATTTAATCGCTTGATCTGAGCAACCTGGCTCTGATACCACTGTTGGAGAACGGTGATCAGATCAATCAGGATTGATACCCGGTGCAGCGGAAGTTTAAAAATTTTATATGGAACGATTCCATAATGGGTATCAAAACTTTTCGATTAAATTGTGCGTGTAAAAATTAAATAACAATTATAAAGTTTTACCTCTAATCTCGAATCGAGATTATGGACACCAACAGATTACTCTGCTCTTGTTGTATATCCCAGGAACTGATGGACGAACTGTTCCTCAATCAGGTCCACGAACAGAGATTTAATCCCTCTGATAGATTGCACTAGAAAATCTATCAGAAGTTTCTACGAAGAGAATTAACGAATTTGATCCGTTAAACCAGACTGAAAATTCAAAATTCACAGGCTGGATTTTCCCGAGTAGAGAGGGAGGGGGGCGGCCACTTAGAGAGAAAATCAGCTAGGGTTTTCGAAAATTGTGACCTCTGTTGTGTAATTTCTGTACTGCAATAACTTATTTATAATGTGGGCTGCTAACAGCTTAGGGCCCATTAGTCATAAGTTCAAGCCTGACAAGCAAAGCCCGCATGTTCAGAAATTAATATAAAATTCATCGTGACTCAGATTGATAAACCAATTTCACCAATGTTCACAGAAACCATTTCTGCATCTTTTAGAGTCAAGATAAATTTTCTGAATCCGAATTCAGTGATTTCCAAAAATGCCCATCCCTATGTCATTTTAGGAAATCTTACTCCTCTACTCTTAAATAAGAAGTCCCACTTCTTTGTTCATTAAATTTAACTCTTTAAATTTAACTATCTCAACGGGGATTAAAAATCCATTACTCTGTGTGACCCTCAATGGTTCAGGGATACAGCTAGCCGTGGGCTCACAACTCCTTGTGACTCGGAACAACAATTTCCGACTTGCCCATCGAATCATGGTAAGAGCGCCTAGCAACATCGCCCCATGATTCCCTAGGTATCACTGATAGTGCCTGCAAGAACCAATAGATTTTGGTTAGCGTACAGTACGGTCCCTTCATCCATATATCCCGATCGAATCAACAACCATTGGTAAATCGAGAGTCGTTCGAGATTCGATAACTATGCAATACATCTTGAAGATCAAATAGTGACATCGCATGTGCTACTAAGAAACCATTTCTTAAAACACATCATGTACTCTGGCCAGAGATTCGTCACACTAATATCTCCTCAGATTGCATAGGATATCCACACTCGCAAGTATGTGGTGAATCCTTGACAAGAAAGCATCGACTCCTATATGTGTCGTAACTGTACCCAATCCCGACACCTGATGACCCCAATAGAGTCGGTAAACGAGTCAAAGCACAGTACTAGCATATAGAGTCTCAATGATGTTTCAAGTAGTAAGGACTAATGGTGTACAACCAAAACCGCGTACTTCATCCACTCGATAAGTGATAACCACTTGGAAAGTCCGGATAGGGTAGTTCGATCATTCATCGTATGAATATCCATTTGCATGCTTTGAACATCTCTATGTTCCATACCAATGAAACGTGGTACTCGGCATCGCAAATGCTAGTCTCAATCTCAAGCGATCCTTATCCTTATTAACGGACGGCTCAATCGACTAGGAACCATTTAGAATATACAGTGACTATAAGATGTGTTTCATGATAGACATCCCCATGTACTACCACATCTTACATACACTATAGTATATTCAAGGTCTTTATCAAAACAACAATAGTATATCACAATATAATAATATGAAGAAAGATAAAGTCATTGCCATTAATAAAAGTGTAAATTATATTAAACAAAAGATTGTTTATACAAAGAGTCATCAAAGCCCTTAGCCACAAGTTGGCTCACCGGGCACCCACTCTTTCAATATTTATTTGAAATCATTGCTCGGGAGAGGGGATTTTGAATAGGACATTAGAAACTACACTGTTAATTATTTATACAGCTCAGGAGAGTGTATGATTTTAACAGAGCTTTTAAAGAGAACATTGTTTTGTGCTAGATCACTACGATAAATTCTTAATAGGAATATTGGAATTGAATTGTAGTTGATAAACATTATTTGTTGCTCGGGAGAGGGAAATAATATACGTAAGTGTTCTTGGTTATTAATTGATTGGAATTCATGAAGATTAATTAATTAGGATTGATTGTTGTTGAAACCAGGTGAAAACTATACCTCTAGACCGTTTTTCTCTGATTGATTATTCCTGAAAGTTGTGTGCGTGCTATCTAAAATCATCTTAATTATTTTATTTTTATTGCAAAATTCTCAAAGTTTGATTTTCTAGAAAAAGTTTAGACTATTTTAATTACAAGTACTAAATATTTTCATTTTACTCCCTGTGGGATCGATATCTGAATTATTCACTATATTAAAACTTGACACTCGTACACTTGCGAGGAAATTTCACAACAGTTTAGCCACAACGATTCATGAAAAACCAAAGAAAAATCAAAAGAAAAAAAGAAATTGTAATAAAAAGATAGAACACAAAACCTAGCCTCCAAAGAGAGATTCAAAGTCTGATCATCATCCTCTGAAAAACGGAATAAAAAACCTATTAAAAGTCTATAGTCCAAAATAAAAGAGTTTTCATAATTAAAAACTCCTTCACAAACATCCCCTTGCGCTCGATTGGTTAAAATCTGCCGATCGAGCGCGAGTCAAATCCTAATCCTACTGTCCTTCAAATAAAATGCGGTCGCTCGATCGGTAAGATGTAACTGATCAAGTGCTAGAAAATTTCATCACCCACTGTTTTCAACTTCACATGGCCCGCTCGATCGAGTGAACATTGCAGATCGAGCAGGAACTTTTCTTCAAAAAAAGTTCATCATTTCTATGGCTCCATAGTTCCGTCCATTCGTCCGCCAAAACGCACGACCTACACAACAAACCGGGAACTAGATTATGCATACACAAAATATGAAATACGAACAAAACACATAATTTAAACACATAAACGAATGCAAAACAACAACAAAATGACATTAAAATATGCAACAAAAACACAACTATCAAAATTCCCCCACACTTTATCCTTACTCGCCCTCGAGTAAGTCATGCAAAAACAGAATGAAACACAACAAACACAAAAGCAAGGACGAATCAAGCATAACAAAGCCTCAGATAAGTTTTCCCACAAAAACAAATTCACAACTACTCTCGATCATCAATGATACACCTTCAGTCAAATAAGAACGTGTGTGTGTGAGACATGTTACCCCAGCTATATGCAACTTCAAAAGACAAGTGTCAAGACTGTTCGCCGACCTAAAACATTTTAGTGCAAGTATCACAATTAAGAACTCTCCTCCCAACAATCTATCAACACAACACAAATCTATTGAGATAAAATTACGCACCGTCGTACTTTGCCACCCGACAATTTTAAAAGTCCCAATAATTACCATCATACTTAGCCATAACTAGATAGGATTCGAATTTTAATCTTCTCGTCTATAGCCTGGATGGAACTACAATCCCATGGAATCCGCAAACTTAGCTATGAAATAGTGAATAAAATTTCATTCACATTCCAAGCCCGGATGGAATTGTGATTTCAAAAATTTTCAAATTTTTAACCTCATTTAATCCGCATACTTAGCCACAAACAAGACGAATAGGATTTCAAACATCTCGCTTGCAACCCGAATGAAGTCAATTTTTTATAAAAGGTTTTAAGGGTTCACCCAAAAGTGTATATGCCATATCAACTAGATCATTAAGCCTCAAGAAATATCATGTTCCACAAACACCTAATATCGTGCAATGGTCCAATAGACATCTACAATATCTTATACATTACTACACTTCACCGGTTAAACATGTTGGAAAACTGGCGGTCAGATCAATCACAATTGATACACGGTGCAGCGGAAGTTTAAAAATTTTATCATGGAACAATTCCATGGTGTGGGTATCAACCATTCAACGATTAAATTATTGTGTGTGTAAAATTCAAATAACAATTAATTAAATTTTACCTTCAATCTCGAAGCGAGATTAATGGACACCACACAGATTTCTCTGCGCTTCTTGTATCTCCCAGGAACTGATGAACTCCTTCAATCAGGTCCACGAATGGGGTTTAAATCCCTCTGATAGATTGCACTAGAAAATCTATCAGAAGTTTTCTGCGAAGAGATTAAACGAATCTGATTCGTTATTCCTGACTGCGATTCAAAATCACAGACCGAAATTTTCTCTGACAGAGTGGGAGTGTTCGGCCGAAACTTTATGAGAGAGGGGCTAGGGTTCGAAATTTTTTGCTCTCAAAAATAATGACCTGTTGTGTCTAATTTTTGTACTGCAATAACTTATTTATAATGCAGGCCACTAACACCTTAGGGCCCATTAGTCATAAGCTAGGGCCCGACAAGCAAAGCCCGCACGTTCAAAAATTAATATAAAATTCATCGTGACTTCGATTGATGAACCGATTTCACCAATGTGCACAGAAACCATTTCTGCACATTTTAAAGTCAAAATAAATTTTCCTGAATCCGAATTCAGTGGTTTCCAAAAATGTCCATCCCTATGTCATTTTAGGAAATCCTACTCCCTTACTCTTATTTAAGAAGTCCAACTCCTTAGTTCATTAAATTTAACTCTTTAAATTTAACTATCTCAACGGGGATTAAAACTCCATTACACTGTGTGACCCTCAATGGTTCAGGGATACAGCTAGCCGTGGGCTCACAACTCCTTGTGACTCGGAACAACACTTTCCGACTTGCCCAACGAATCATGGTAAAGCGCCTAGCAACATCGCCCCATGATTCCCTAGGTATCACTGATAGTGCCTACAAGAACCAGTAGATTTTGGTTAGCGTACAGTACGTTCCCTTCATCCATATATCCCGATCGAATCAACAACCATTCGTATATCGAGAGTCGCTCAAGATTCGATAACTATGCAATACATCTTGAAGATCAAATTAGTGACATCGCATGTGCTACTAAGAAACCATTTCTTAAATCACATCAAGTACTCTGGCCAGAGATTTGTCACACTAATATCTCCTCAGATCGCATAGGATATCCACACTCGCAAGTATGTGGTGAATCCTTGACAACAATGCATTGACTCCTATATGTGTCGTAACTGTACCCAATCTCGACACCTGATGACCCCCATAGAGTCGGTAAACGAGTCAAAGCACAGCACTAGCATATAGAGTCTCCATGATGTTTCAAGTCGTAAGGACTAATGGTGTACAACCAAAACCGCGGACTTTATCCACTCGATAAGTGATAACCACTTGGAAAGTCCGGATAGGGTAGTTCGATTATTCATCCTATGAATATCCATTTGCATGCTTCGAACATCTCCATGTTCCCTACCAATGAAACGTGGTACTCCGCATCGCAAATGCTAGTCTCAAACTCGAGCGATCCTTATCCTTATTATCGGACGGCTCAATCGACTAGGAACGGTTTTTAGAATATACAGTGACTATAAGATGTATTTCATGATAGACATCTCCATGTTCTACCACATCTTACATACACTATAGTATATTCAAGGTCTTTATCAAAACAACAATAGTATATCACAATATAACAATATGAAGTAATATAAAGTCATTGCCATAAAAGTGTAAATAATATTAAACAAAAGATTGTTTATACAAAGAGTCATCAAAGCCCATAGCCACACAGTTGGCTCACTGGGCACCCACTCTTACAATCTCCCACTTGCCCTATAGCCAACTAGTCATACTACGTAGACCCATTGCTTCGCGATGTTTGTCAAACAATGGTCCTGGCAAGGGCTTAGTAAGCGGATCAGCGATATTGTCTGCAGAGGCCACTCGTTCGACAATGATGTCTCCTCTTTCCACAATCTCCGGATTATGTGGTATTTCCTCAGTACGTGTTTGGATCTTTGATGAGACCTTGGTTCCTTTGCTTGAGCAACGGCACCCGTGTTGTCACAGTACACCGGGACTGGACCAACAAATTCAGGAATAACGCCCAACTCTTGGACGAACTTCCTCATCCAAACGGCCTCTTTAGCAGCAGCTGATGCTGCAATGTATTCAGCCTCAGTGGTGGAATCCGCTGTGGTGTCCTGCTTGGAACTCATCCAAGAGACAGCACCGCCATTGAGCATGAACACAAATCCAGAGGTTGACTTCGAGTCATCCACATCACTTTGGAAGCTAGAGTCGGTATAGCCTTCCAATTTGAGATCTCGTCCTCCATACACCATGAACATATTCTTAGTCCTTCGCAAGTACTTAAGAATGTCCTTCACGGCTTTCCAATGCATTTGACCAGGATTAGACTGATATCTGCTCGTGACACTCAGAGCAAATGCTACATCCGGTCTGGTAGATATCATCCCATACATGATACTACCTATAGCTGACGCATATGGTACATGTGTCATATTCTCTATCTCTGCATCAGTCTTGGGACACATAGACTTGGATAGAGAAACTCCATGACACATGGGTAGATGTCCTCTTTTGGACCCATCCATTGAAAACCGTTTCAATATGGTATCGATGTAGGTTGATTGAGTGAGTCCTATCATTCTCTTAGACCTATCTCTATAGATCTGTATCCCAAGAATGTAGGATGCCTCTCCCAAATCCTTCATCGAAAATCTACCTGATAACCATATCTTTGTTGACTGCAACATCCCTACATCATTCCCAATGAGTAGGATGTCATCAACATAAAGTACTAAGAATGTCACCGCATCCTTAACTACTTTTTTGTACACGCAAGGTTCCTCCGGGTTCTTGATGAAACCAAAATCTTTTATTGTTTCATCAAATTTCTGGTTCCAACTTCTTGATGCTTGTTTTAGACCATAAATTGATCTCTGAAGCTTGCATACCTTATGCTCGCTTCCCATGGATGTGTACCCCTCAGGCTGCTTCATATAGATTTCTTCCTTAATGTCTCCATTAAGAAAAGCAGTCTTCACATCCATTTGCCATATCTCATAGTCATACCATGCAGCTATGGCAATCAGGATTCTTATGGACTTGAACATTGCAACTGGTGAAAAGGTTTCATCATAGTCAACTCCTTGCCTTTGAGTATAACCTTTCGCCACCAATCGCGCCTTGTAGGTCAATACCTTACCATCAGGCCCAAGCTTTCTCTTGTAGATCCATTTACACCCTATTGGAACAATTCCATCGGGAGGATCTACTAAAGACCAAACTTGGTTTGTATGCATCGAATCCAATTCTGACTGCATAGCTTCAAGCCATAAATTCGAATCCGCATCAGAAATTGCTTCCTTGAAGTTTCTTGGATCACATCCAATGTCGGGTTCATCTTGATCCCCTTCAAGAAGAAGACCATATCGAACTGGAGGTCTAGAAGTCCTTTCGGATCTTCTAGGTGCAGGCGTGTCCAGCAATGGTTCCTGAGGTGTAGGATCGTTATTTTGTATTTCGGGTTCTTCTCGAACTTCTTCGAGTTCCATCATCTCGCCTTTCTTATCCAATAAGAACTCCTTCTCCAAGAAGGTGGCATTCCTAGAAACAAACACCTTTGTTTCAGCAGGATAATAGAAATAATATCCGATTGAATTCTTCGGATACCCTACAAAATAACATAAGCTGGATCGACTATCCAACTTATCTCCCACTATCCGCTTCACGTAAGCAGGACATCCCCAAATCCTCAAGTACGAATACTTAGGAGCTTTGCCATTCCATAACTCGTATGGTGTTTTGTCCACTGCTTTAGTGTGGACGTTGTTCAACAACAATACCGCCGTTTCAAGCGCATAGCCCCAAAACGAAGGTGGAAGCTCAGTGAAGCTCATCATAGATCGAACCATGTCCAACAAAGTTCGATTACGACGCTCCGATACACCATTAAGCTGTGGTGTCATAGGAGGAGTCCACTGAGAGAGAATCCCATTCTCTTTCAGATAGTCCAAAAACTCGGTACTCAAGTATTCTCCACCTCGATCCGATCGAAGTGCTTTAATACTTTTACCTAGCTTGTTTTCTACTTCAGCCCTGAATTCTTTGAACTTTTCAAATGCTTCAGACTTATATTTCATTAAATATAAATACCCATACCTTGAATAATCATCAGTAAAGGTAATGAAGTAGGTGTGGCCATGTTGAGTCCCTACTCTAAATGGACCACAAACATCTGTATGGATCAAATCCAACAGATTCTGACTACGCTCAGGTCTCCCCTTAAAAGGAGATTTACTCATTTTTCCTTTTAGGTAGGATTCACAAGTAGGTAGAGAATTAATATCAGACATATCAAACATGCCCTCTCCCACTAGCTTGTTCATCCTCCTTGAGGAAATATGACCTAGCCTAGCATGCCAAAGGTTTGCCGGGTTTTGACTATCGATTTTCCTTTTGTTTGTTGTCGCCGGTTTATCAACATAATTCACTGGAACGTCTTTTAGTTTTAAGTTGTATAGATCGTTTTCAAGTTGTCCATTTCCAATTAAACATTCATTCTTGTAAATATTGCAAATCCCATTCACAAAATTGCAAGAATAACCATCTCTATCAAGCATAGAAATAGAAATAATGTTTTTAATTAAATCTGGCACAAATAAAACATCTCTTAACAATAATTTAAAACCGTTCTGCAAAGTCAAACAAACATCTCCAATGGCCGTAGCTTCAACTCTGGAACCATTCCCGAGCCTCAGCTGGGTCTCACCCATTCTAAGCCTGCGACTTCTTGTCATCACCTGCAAATCATTGCAAATGTGAGATCCACATCCGGTATCCAATACCCAAGAAGTTGTATTAAGTGACATGTTTATTTCAATATAGAACATATCCTTTGCAGTTCCCAACTGCTCAAGATATTCCTTGCAGTTGCGCTTCCAATGACCCGGCTTCTTGCAGTAATGGCAAACATCCTTGGATTTTCCATTGTTTGAAGCCTTTGTCTTTTGCTTCTTCTCGGGCTCGACTTTCTTGGGTGGGGTAGAACGTTTCTTGCCCTTCATACTTGGCCCCTTCTTAGCAGAAGATGAGGAGCCCACCAAGAAAGCTGGTTTATCCTTCTTAAGTGTGGATTCATATGTAACGAGCATATTGACCATCTCTTCTAGGGTGGCCTCTATCTTGTTCATATTAAAATTTATCACAAATCCATCAAATGAAGAAGGAAGAGACAGAAGCAATAAATCCACATTGAGTTCATGCTCCAACACCAAATCTAGGGTCGCCAACTTCTGTATGAGCCAAATCACTCGTACCCCATGATCACAGACCGAAGTCCCTTCACGCATGCGGCACGTCATCAACTCCTTAACAGTAGCGAACCTTTCAGCCCTCGACTGAGCCCCAAAAAGTTCCTTGAGTTGCGCATGAATGTCAGCAGCATTCACCGTGTCCTCAAATCGCCTCTGGAGTTCATCAGACATCGAGGCTTGCATATAGCATTTGGTCTTGATGTCATGGTCACACCATGCATCAAGTTTGGCCAATTCCTCCGGACTTATGTCAGCTGGTGCTTCCTTCGGAGGTGCTTTCTCCAACACGTAGAGCATTTTCTCCGAAGTTAAGACAATCTTCAACTTCCGGAACCATTCCGTATAGTTGGCGCCAGTCAACTTGTTTTGTTCGAGGATCGAGAATAATGGATTTCGCGAATTCATTGTATGAAATACTGAAAAGAAAAACAGACATATATCAATGATTGTTTAACAATTTACTAAGACATAAAATAGGCGAATTTAATTTTATGAATCTCACTCCCACTATTTTAACGATTTCACCACCCTCTAGTGAAAACGGGAAACTTTTTCCTTAGTGAGAACATGGAGTCCAATTGACAAACTTATGGTCCCGAATAATATCAGCCAACCATAATTCTCAAAAGGTAGAGCCCAATTGCTTCCTAAGCAACCCCCATGTGTTTACCTCATGTCCAATAAGGGCCCAATAATATGACGCCGTTTAAAGTGACATGTCAAGATGACCCATCAATATTAAGTTGTGATGGACGGTCGCCATGTGGATCCCCCAATAATATGAGCCGATCCCATGGGAGTTCCACCCAACTTACAACATTTGTCGATCCAATGTACAGCTTTCCGACGGACGGGCCCCCCCAATAATATGAGCCGGACCGTATCCGCGGGTAGCATCACATACATTGACCGTTGATGGAAAGTAGGAACATTTAAACAAATTTAAATTTCCTTTATTTATCTTGATATAAATTTTAAATCATATTTAAAATGAGGGATTTTTAATTATAAAAATATTTGTCTCATCATATTTAATTTATTGCATGCTTGCCGGATTCACGCAATTATGTCTAAACATGCATACAATCATAATATCAAATATTATATAGGATGATCGATTCCATTTCTAATTGACCCGTGGTTGCCAATCACGGGTCTTAGTCCAATCCTAGGTAATATGCAGTATGCAATGCAATCCTATTACATGTGCTTCCAATTTACATTTCTTCAGTCTTTATTGTCTGCTGGGCCCACCGTCTTCAAATCTTGATCTCTCACTAAATCTAATGTATTTACAATAAATAACAATGACAAGTAGGGGATACATTTTTAGGGGTGGGAACGGGCTATAAACCAAGCCCACTTTTATTACATATGACATTCATATCGGGCCATAAACCAGGCCCATTAATAAAACCAACAACAATAAAAACAAAATGTAAATTCCTAACATACACCTACAAAATTGGTCATGGCAATCGATCATCCTTATCCAATAACATTTAATTCAAAATTAATTTATTGGATAACATGCAGTGGCAATTCAAATTTAAACAAGATAAAATCATATTTTATATATAAAATCTCATTTCACATATAAAATCATATTTTATCTCTATATCAAATAAAATCATATTTTATCTATAAAATCCAATTTTACAAATAAAATCATATTTTACTCAATATATCATAAGATCATATCTTATCATCAATTGTACCAAAATAATTGATTTCAAAATTCAATTTACGGATAAAACATTAAAATTTTCCAAAAATTCAAATTTATCCAAAAATCAATTTTAAAATTTACGGACTCGAACAATTCGATCCGAAATCTCGTGAACCAATCAAAAACAATTTTTGACCGGACCAAAAATAAAATTTTATCACATTAAAATTAATTTTAAATAAAAATTTAATTTTTCCCGCGGGCCGCCCGGGACACTCCCGGGCCGGGGGCAGCCCGGCTGCCCCCTTAGGGCAGCAACAATTGCTGCCCTGGCGGCGCCGTGCGTCGCCCTGGGCGGCGCCGAGCGCTGCCCTGCGCAGCACCCAGCGCTGCGCTGGGCAGCGCACAACGCTGCCCTGGGCGGCGACGGTCGCCGTCCTGGGCGGCGCCATGCGCCCCCTTTGGGCGGCGCCGTGCGCCGCCCGGGGCAGCAACAATTGCTGCCCCACCGGGCAGCGATCCAATCGCTGCCCGGGTTTTGCCCCGGAAAAAAAAAATTTTATTTAAAAATATTTATTTTGTTTTCCAAAAACCGAGATTCAAAAATTTTGTACAATCGATTAATTTAATCGTTTGATCTGAGCAACCTGGCTCTGATACCACTGTTGGAAAACTGGCGGTCAGATCAATCACGATTGATACCCGGTGCAGCGGAAGTTTAAAAATTTTATCATGGAACAATTCCATGGTGTGGGTATCAACCATTCAACGATTAAATTATTGTGTGTGTAAAATTCAAATAACAATTAATTAAATTTTACCTTCAATCTCGAAGCGAGATTAATGGACACCACACAGATTTCTCTGCGCTTCTTGTATCTCCCAGGAACTGATGAACTCCTTCAATCAGGTCCACGAATGGGGTTTAAATCCCTCTGATAGATTGCACTAGAAAATCTATCAGAAGTTTTCTGCGAAGAGATTAAACGAATCTGATTCGTTATTCCTGACTGCGATTCAAAATCACAGACCGAAATTTTCTCTGACAGAGTGGGAGTGTTCGGCCGAAACTTTATGAGAGAGGGGCTAGGGTTCAAAATTTTTTGCTCTAAAAAATAATGACCTGTTGTGTCTAATTTCTGTACTGCAATAACTTATTTATAATGCAGGCCACTAACACCTTAGGGCCCATTAGTCATAAGCTAGGGCCCGACAAGCAACGCCCGCACGTTCAGAAATTAATATAAAATTCATCGTGACTCCGATTGATGAACCGATTTCACCAATGTGCACAGAAACCATTTCTGCACATTTTAAAGTCAAAATAAATTTTCCTGAATCCGAATTCAGTGGTTTCCAAAAATGTCCATCCCTATGTCATTTTAGGAAATCCTACTCCCTTACTCTTATTTAAGAAGTCCAACTCCTTAGTTCATTAAATTTAACTCTTTAAATTTAACTATCTCAACGGGGATTAAAACTCCATTACACTGTGTGACCCTCAATGGTTCAGGGATACAGCTAGCCGTGGGCTCACAACTCCTTGTGACTCGGAACAACACTTTCCGACTTGCCCAACGAATCATGGTAAAGCGCCTAGCAACATCGCCCCATGATTCCCTAGGTATCACGGATAGTGCCTACAAGAACCAGTAGATTTTGGTTAGCGTACAGTACGTTCCCTTCATCCATATATCCCGATTGAATCAACAACCATTGGAATATCGAGAGTCGCTCAAGATTCGATAACTATGCAATACATCTTGAAGATCAAATTAGTGACATCGCATGTGCTACTAAGAAACCATTTCTTAAATCACATCAAGTACTCTGGCCAGATATTTGTCACACTAATATCTCCTCAGATCGCATAGGATATCCACACTCGCAAGTATGTGGTGAATCCTTGACAACAATGCATTGACTCCTATATGTGTCGTAACTGTACCCAATCTCGACACCTGATGACCCCCATAGAGTCGGTAAACGAGTCAAAGCACAACACTAGCATATAGAGTCTCCATGATGTTTCAAGTCATAAGGACTAATGGTGTACAACCAAAACCGCGGACTTTATCCACTCGATAAGTGATAACCACTTGGAAAGTCCGGATAGGGTAGTTCGATTATTCATCCTATGAATATCCATTTGCATGCTTCGAACATCTCCATGTTCCCTACCAATGAAACGTGGTACTCCGCATCGCAAATGCTAGTCTCAAACTCGAGCGATCCTTATCCTTATTATCGGACGGCTCAATCGACTAGGAACGGTTTTTAGAATATACAGTGACTATAAGATGTATTTCATGATAGACATCTCCATGTTCTACCACATCTTACATACACTATAGTATATTCAAGGTCTTTATCAAAACAACAATAGTATATCACAATATAACAATATGAAGTAATATAAAGTCATTGCCATAAAAGTGTAAATAATATTAAACAAAAGATTGTTTATACAAAGAGTCATCAAAGCCCATAGCCACACAGTTGGCTCACTGGGCACCCACTCTTAAAAAACAAGCGTGCTTGAAATTTTTAACAAACAACCTACGGTTTCTCAAATCCAATCAAGAGTAAAACATTTCACCAAAAACAATTTTTTTAACTAACTTCACCATCATAGGCTAACAATCTCATCCTTAACTCATGTATATGACACAAAAACAATACTAACAACGACAAACACAATTCACAACTAAATGAAATAACCCAACAAAACAAATGCAACAACATGAATGCACCACCCCCCCCCCCCCCCCCCCACACTTAAATGAAGCATTGACCTCAATGCATCAAAACACAAGACAAAAACAACAACTAAACATAATGCAATGCAAAAATGTAAAACAAAACTCCCCTGGCTTATTGGTTGGCGGCGTACTCCTCTTCAACCTCGGGCGGGGGAATAGGAGTGGCGTACTAAAATGGGAAGGGTGGCGGATATGGAAGAGAAGCAAGAACAGCGGTGGGATCAAGGCCGTGCTGCAAAGTGAGATTCCGCAAAAGAGCATCCATAGCTTGCGAGTTGTGAGCCACCACAGTATTGTAGGCATCCTGGTGATGGGCATAGGAGGTGAGCTCACGGATGGAATCGGCCTGGGAGTGACAAGGAGGCGGAGGTGGGCGCGTTGGAACCTGGACCGGAACGAATTGATTATCCACCACAAACAGACTTCTTCGATATGCTCTCTTAGAGTCTATAGCTGCTTTGTCGATGGGGCGCATCAGTTTCAACCATTCCTCTTCGTGTAACACCTAGTATTTTTAGTACGTAAATTCGCATGCATAATTAAGGATTTTATTTATTTAAAATTTTAGATTTTGGGTTAAATAATTATGTGAAACTATTTGTGCATATTTTAAGTTATTTTGAAGCATTTAACCCATAATTAGAGATTTTTTTCATGATTTATGGAAATTTAGTTATTTTATCGCGTAGACGGGACCGTGGACGGACGAGATGACAACTTTCTACCCAAATTATTTTATGAGTCTTTTTAGAGCCCAAAAATATTATTTTAAGTTTTATTTCCTCAAAATTTTTAGTATTTTATTTTATATAATTTTAGGAGTCCCTTTTTATCCAAATTTAGCCAAAATATTGACTTTTAATTACCTTTAAAATTCCCTAAAATTTATATTTCGGGATTTAAAATTTGTTATTAGATTCTTAATTATTATTTAGAGTTTTTAAGTTATATATATTTTATATTTAAAACCCTTATTAATATTTTAATTATCCAAAACCTTATTTTATTGAAATTACACCCTAAATCTACCCAAACACACGCCTTCAAGCTTTCAGCCGCCACCCCCTCCCTTGTTCTTCACCTCCTTCATCGTTCCAGCCCAGAAAACCCCATAGGAGATCGATTTTAAGCTTCCAAGGTGGTTGATCATAGTCCCATCGTCCCAGAATCGTCATCTACGCCTACTTCTCTTCAACCTTCGGTGCTAGGAATGTTTCTTTTCGTTTTTCTTTATGCCATATCAGTTTTTATGCGTGTGTGTGTGTAAGCATCAGTTTTATTCAAGAATTTTCAGAGAAATCGAGATTGGTTTGGATGTATGCGCCTTGTTCATGTATTTTTTGAATCATGCTCACGTTTTATTTGCCATGGGTGCGTCCAGCTGCTGGCCAAGGGTTCCTAGGCTGTTTGAGAGTTGTCTGGACTCGAGTGGCTCGAGTGGTTCGAGCCAAACGATCCCAGGTAAGGGCTGGTGCAAGATCGGGTCCCTTTTGTACGCAGTTTAGGGTTTAGAGGAAGGGGTGATCGGCTAGGTGGCTAGGGCTGCATGGGGCTGGGGTTGTAGTCAGGTTAGGACCGCCCAGATGTGGGCTACATCTGGGCGGCGGAGCTTCGGCCAGGGGCGGCCAAAGCAGGCCGGCAGCAGCCATGGAGTGGCTGCTGCTCGCGGCCGAGGGCTGCACAAGAGAGGGGGTATCGGGTTTTAGGGTTAGAGTGGATTCGGGTCGGGTTGTTGGGTCCGGGTCGGGTCTGGAAAGTCATGGGTTATGTTAGTTGGGTCCGGGTCCGAATTAAGTGAGTCGGGCTTGGGTATTTTTATTTTTTAAGTTTTAAGTTTAATTAAGTGTTAAATGGGCCTAACTAAATCCCAAAAAATTAATTGGGTTCCATTTAATTATTTGGGTTGAATTTAATTGTTATTGGACTTAATTAAATTAAATTAAGTTAGCCCAATAATTTTATGGCTTGGGAGTCCATGGAAATTATTGGGCCAGTCTTTGGGTTTTTGGGCCCATTGGGCCAGATTAAGTTGTTATTGGGCGAAGTGTGTGCTAATGGGCTTGAATTGATTTATTGTGCTTAGAAATTTGTTAATGGGATTAATTATGTTAATGGGCCAGTCTCAGTGTTAATGGGCCAGAATTTAAGAAAATGGGCTTGAGTGTTAGGGCCAGCAGTTCAGTACAAACCATGAGAAATTGCATGTGTCCTAATTATATATTTAATTATTTTATGCATGAAAGTTATTTTAGTATTTATATGTTAGTATAAAAATTAAATTAAATATATATGAAGGACACACATTTTATTTAAGTACACACATTCATGAAATAATTTTATGGCATGATTTCATGTTTAAGGTTGAGCAAGAAAATAATTTTATGTTGAAAGTTGAAATAGTGTGACAATTTAAGTGGGGCAAGTCCCCACATGTTAAGGGCAGTTTACTGTCAATTTAAGGGTAGTTTACTACCAGCAAGAGGTGATTCGTCACCGCCGCGTACATTGGTTTTAAGAGACTGATCAGTCGAACCATTTAAGTTTAAGGTTACACTATGGATATGACCATGCGATGTTAGAAAAATGTTATGCTCAACAATGTGTAAGTATGTATTATATGATTATATTTAAGATCAAGTTTAAGCAAGATTTTAAGTTATGATTCATGATTTTTTTTAAGCATGTCCATTCATGTATATGTTATGTATTAGTATTTCAGTGATTTAAATTATTTTAAATCCTTGTTATGTTAGCATGTTGGGCCTCTAGGCTCACTACACTTATATGATGCAGGTGAGTACGTAGAGGAAGATGTAGTACCTACCGGCGGCGAGGATGTATGAGCAGACAGGCAGTGATCCCCCGCGGTCGTCGTCTAAGTCATTATGAATATTTTTAAGAATTTTAAACTCTGTTATTTATTTATTTCTTTTAAGTCTTTTCAGTGGAGAATTTTAATACTATTTTTATTAAGTAATTTTATTGCATGCAAACTTTTAAGTTAATTGTTTTGACAGTATTTTATTTATGTTTGACTCAGATATTTAAGTATGAAATGTTGCATTTTATTTAAGTTATTTTTAAATCTGTTTATTGTTGTGCATATATGTATGGGCATGTATGTACATTTATTTTACTTAGTATATATATATATATAAAAAAAATTTCCGCATATGTTATTTTAGAAAATTTGGTCGTTTCAATTGGTATCAGAGCCGCGTTCTTGGAGGGGTCATCACTGCTATGCGAGCTCAGAAATCCACGCTACCGGTCTGTAAGTTTTAATTTATTTTAGTATGATTTAGTAGTAGCATGTTTAAGACTTAAGAATTTATGTTAGCAGAAAATTTTTAAGTACTTAGTTATGCATGGAGATTTACGTAAAGAAATATGTGGTGTTGCAGAATGCCTCCGAGACCAGTTAACAGGCGTGGGGGATCCCCACCTCCGCAGAACCCTCTTTCCTTTTGTTTGTTGTTACCGGTTTATCAACATAATTTATTGAAACGTCTTTTAATTTTAAGTTATATAGATCGTTTTCAAGTTGTCCATTTCCAATCAAACATTCATTCTTGTAAATATTGCAAATCCCATTCACAAAATTGCAAGAAAACCATCTCTATCAAGTATAGAAACAGAAATAATGTTTTTAATTAAATCTGGAACAAATAAAACGTCTCTCAAAAGTAACTTAAAATTGTTCTGCAAAATTAAATAAACGTCTCCTACAGCTTTAGCTTCAACTCTAGAACCATTTCCGAGCCTCAGCTGGGTCTCACCCATTCTAAGCTTGCGACTTATTGTCATCACCTGCAAATCATTGCAAATGTGAGATCCACATCCAGTATCCAATACCCAAGAAGTAGTATTAAGTGAAACATTTATTTCAATATAGAACATACCCTTCGCAGTTCGCAACTGCTCTAGATATTCCTTGCAGTTACGTTTCCAATGACCAGGTTTCTTGCAGTGATGGCAAACATCCTTGGATTTTTCCATGTTTGAAGCCTTTGTCTTGTACTTCTTCTCGGGTCCGGTTTTCTTGGGTGGGGCAGAACGTTTCTTACCCTTTGTACTTGGCCCCTTCTTAGCAGAAGAAGAGGAGCCCACCAAGAAAGCCGGTTTATCCTTCTTTAAAGTGGATTCATATGTTACAAGCATATTGACCATCTCTTCAAGGGAGGCCTCTATCTTGTTCATATTGAAATTCACCACAAATCCGTCAAACGAAGAAGGAAGAGATAGAAGTAATAAGTCCACGTTGAGTTCATGCTCCAACATCAAATCAAGCGTTACCAACTTCTGTATGAGCCAAATCACTCGTACCCCATGATCACGGACCGAAGTTCCTTCACGCATGCGACACGTCATTAGCTCTTTTACAGTAGCGAACCTTTCAGCTCTCGATTGAGCCCCAAAAAGTTCCTTGAGTTGTACGTGAATGTCAGCAGCATTCACGGTGTCCTCAAATCGCCTCTGGAGTTCATCAGACATCGAGGCTTGCATATAGAATTTGGCCTTGATATCATGGTCCCACCATGTATCAAGTTTGGCCAACTCTTCCGGACTTACATCAGCTGGTGCTTCCTTTGGAGGAGATTTTTCTAACACGTAGAGCATCTTCTCCGAAGTCAAGACAATCTTCAACTTACGGAACCATTCCGTATAGTTTGCGCCAGTCAGTTTATTTTGTTCGAGGATAGAGAATAGTGGATTGCGCGAATTCATCTTAATGAAATACTGAAAAGAAACAGACAATTATCAGTGATTGTTTAATTAATTTACTAAGACATAAAATAGGCAAAATTTATTTTATGAATCTCACTCCCACTATTTTAACGATTTCACTACCCTCTAGTGAAAACGGGAAACTGTTTTCCTTAGTGGGAACATGGAGTCCAATTGACAAACTATGGTCCCGAATAATATCAGCCAACCATAATTTTCAAAAGGTAGAGCCCAATTGCTTCCAAAGCAACCTCCACGTTTTTACCTCATGTCCAATAAGGGCCCAATAATATGACGCCGTTTATTGTGACATGTCAAGATGACCCATCAATATTAAGTTGTGATGGACGGTCGCCATGTGGATCCCCAATAATATGAGCCGATCCCATGGGAGTTCCACCCAACTTACAACATGTGTCGATCCAATGTACAACTTTCCGACGAACGGGCCCCCCAATAATATGAGCCGGACTGTATCCGCGGGTAGCATCTCATACATTGATCGTTGATGGAAGGTAGGAACATTTAAACAATATTTAAATTTCCTTTATTTATCTTGATATCAATTTTAAATCATATTTAAAATGAGGGATTTTAATTTTGAAAATTTGTCTCATCATTTAAATTTTGTATGCTTGCGGGATTCATACAATTTTGTCTAAAACATGCATACAACGATAATATCATATATTATATAGGATGATCGATTCCATTTCTAATCGACCCGTGGTTGCCAATCACGAGTCTTAGTCCAATCCTAGGTAATATACAGGTATGCAATTCTATTACATTGAGCTTCCAATTTACATTTCTTCAGTCTTTATTGTCTGCTGGACCCACCTCCGTCTTCAAATCTTCATCTCTTACTAAGTCTAATGTATTTACAATAAATAACCATGACAAGTAGGGGATACATTTTAAGGGATGGAAACGGGCCATAAACCAGGCCCACTTTTATTACATATGACAATTCATATTGGGCCATAAACCAGGCCCATTAATAAATCCAACAACAATAAAAACAAATGTTAATTCCTAACATACACCTCCAAAATTGGTCATGGCAATCGATCATCCTTATCCAATAATATTTAATTCAAAATTAATTTATTGGATAACATGCAATGACAATTTAAATTAAAAGGATAAAATCATATTCCATATATAAAATCTTATTTTACATACAAAATCATATTTTATCTTTTTATCAAATAAAATCATATTTTACATATAAAATCCAATTTTATACATAAAATAATATTTTACTCAATATTTCCATAAGATCATATCTTATCATCAATTGTACCAAAAATAATTAATTTCATAAAATCTGATTTAACGGATAAAATCTATAAATTTTCCAAAATTTCAAATTTATCCAAAAATCAATTTTAAAATTTTCGGACTCGAACAATTCGATCCGACGCCTCGTGGACCAATCAAAAGCAATTTTCGATCGGACCAAAAATAGAATTTTAACATATTAAAATTTTAATTTAAAAAATAAAAATTAATTTTCGCGGGCCGGCCAGGACGCTCCCGGGCTGCCCGCGCCCCAAAGTGGCTCGGGCTGGGCAGCCCGTCGCTGCCCCTAGGGCAGCGACAATCGCTGCCCTGGGCAGCGATCACGTCGCCGCCCATGGGTAGCGCCGTGCGCTGCCCGGGGCAGCAACCCTCGCTGCCCCCCGGGCAGCGATCCAATCGCTGCCCGTGTTTTGCCCGAAAAATTTTATTTTTATTTTAAAAAAATTTATTTTGTTTCAAAAACCGAGGCTTAAAATTTTTTTGTATAATCGATTAATTTAATCGCTTGATCTGAGCAACCTGGCTCTGATACCACTGTTGGAGAACGGTGATCAGATCAATCAGGATTGATACCCGATGCAGCGGAAGTTTAAAAATTTTATATGGAACGATTCCATAATGGGTATTAAAACTTTACGATTAAATTGTGCTTGTAAAAATTAAATAACAATTATAAATTTTTACCTCCAATCTCGAATCGAGATTATGGACACCAACAGATTACTCTGCTCTTGTTGTATATCCCAGGAACTGATGAACGAACTGTTCTTCAATCAGGTCCACGAACAGAGATTTAATCCCTCTGATAGATTTCACTAGAAAATCTATTAGAAGTTTCTACGAAGAGAATTAACGAATTTGATCCGTTAAACCAGACTGAAAATTCAAAATTCACAGGCTGGATTTTCCCGAGTAGAGAGGGAGGGGGGCGGCCACTTAGAGAGAAAATCAGCTAGGGTTTTCGAAAATTGTGACCTCTGTTGTGTAATTTCTGTACTGCAATAACTTATTTATAATGTGGGCTGCTAACAGCTTAGGGCCCATTAGTCATAAGTTCAAGCCTGACAAGCAAAGCCCGCATGTTCAGAAATTAATATAAAATTCATCGTGACTCAGATTGATAAACCAATTTCACCAATGTTCACAGAAACCATTTCTGCATCTTTTAGAGTCAAGATAAATTTTCTGTATCCGAATTCAGTGATTTCCAAAAATGCCCATCCCTATGTCATTTTAGGAAATCTTACTCCTCTACTCTTAAATAAGAAGTCCCACTTCTTTGTTCATTAAATTTAACTCTTTAAATTTAACTATCTCAACGGGGATTAAAAATCCATTACTCTGTGTGACCCTCAATGGTTCAGGGATAAAGCTAGCCGTGGGCTCACAACTCCTTGTGACTCGGAACAACAATTTCCGACTTGCCCATCGAATCATGGTAAGAGCGCCTAGCAACATCGCCCCATGATTCCCTAGGTATCACTGATAGTGCCTGCAAGAACCAATAGATTTTGGTTAGCGTACAGTACGGTACCTTCATCCATATATCCCGATCGAATCAACAACCATTGGTAAATCGAGAGTCGTTCGAGATTCGATAACTATGCAATACATCTTTAAGATCAAATAGTGACATCGCATGTGCTACTAAGAAACCATTTCTTAAAACACATCATGTACTCTGGCCAGAGATTCGTCACACTAATATCTCCTCAGATTGCATAGGATATCCACACTCGCAAGTATGTGGTGAATCCTTGACAACAAAGCATCGACTCCTATATGTGTCATAACTATACCCAATCCCGAAACCTGATGACCCCAATAGAGTCGGTAAATGAGTCAAAGCACAGTACTAGCATATAGAGTCTCAATGATGTTTAAGTAGTAAGGACTAATGGTGTACAACCAAAACCGCGGACTTCATCCACTCGATAAGTGATAACCACTTGGAAAGTCCGGATAGGGTAGTTCGATCATTCATCGTATGAATATCTATTTGCATGCTTTGAACATCTCTATGTTCCATACCAATGAAACGTGGTACTCGGCATCGCAAATGCTAGTCTCAATCTCGAGTGATCCTTATCGTTGTTAACGGACGACTCAATCGACTAGGAACCATTTAGAATATACAGTGACTATAAGATGTGTTTCATGATAGACATCCCCATGTACTACCACATCTTACATACATTATAGTATATTCAAGGTCTTTATCAAAACAACAATAGTATATCACAATATAATAATATGAAGAAAGATAAAGTCATTGCCATTAATAAAAGTGTAAATTATATTAAACAAAAGATTGTTTATACAAAGAGTCATCAAAGCCCTTAGCCACAAGTTGGCTCACCGGGCACCCACTCTTTTAATATTTATTTGAAATCATTGCTCGGGAGAGGGGATTTTGAATAGGACATTAGAAACTACACTGTTAATTATTTATACAGCTCGGGAGAGTGTATGATTTTAACAGAGCTTTTAAAGAGAACATTGTTTTGTGCTAGATCACTGCGATAAATTCTTAATAGGAATATTGGAATTGAATTGTAGTTGATAAACATTATTTGTTGCTCGGGAGAGGGAAATAATATACGTAAGTGTTCTTGGTTATTAATTGATTGGAATTCATGAAGATTAATTAATTAGGATTGATTGTTGTTGAAACCAGGTGAAAACTATACCTCTAGACCATTTTTCTCTGATTGATTATTCCTGAAAGTTGTGTGCGTGCTATCTAAAATCATCTTAATTATTTTATTTTTATTGCAAAATTCTCAAAGTTTGATTTTCTAGATAAAGTTTAGACTATTTTAATTACAAGTACTAAATATTTTCATTTTACTCCCTGTGGGATCGATATCTGAATTATTCACTATATTAAAACTTGACACTCGTACACTTGCGAGGAAATTTCACAACAGTTTAGCCACAACGATTCATGAAAAACCAAAGAAAAATCAAAAGAAAAAAAGAAATTGTAATAAAAAGATAGAACACAAAACCTAGCTTCCAAAGAGAGATTCAAAGTCTGATCATCATCCTCTAAAAAACGGAATAAAAAACCTATTAAAAGTCTAGAGTCCAAAATAAAAGAGTTTTCATAATTAAAAACTCCTTCACAAATATCCCCTTGCGCTCGATTGGTTAAAATCTGCCGATCGAGAGCGAGTCAAATCCTAATCCTACTGTCCTTCAAATAAAATGCGGTCGCTCGATCGGTAAGATGTAACTGATCAAGTGGTAGAAAATTTCATCGCCCACTGTTTTCAACTTCACATGGCCCGCTCGATCGAGTGAACATTGCAGATCGAGCAGGAACTTTTCTTCAAAAAAAGTTCATCATTTCTATGGCTCCATAGTTCCGTCCATTCGTCCGCCAAAACGCACGACCTACACAACAAACCGGGAACTAGATTATGCATACACAAAATATGAAATACGAACAAAACACATAATTTAAACACATAAACGAATGCAAAATAACAACAAAATGACATTAAAATATGCAACAAAAACACAACTATCAAAATTCCCCCACACTTTATCCTTACTCGCCCTCGAGTAAGTCATGCAAAAATAGAATGAAACACAACAAACACAAAAGCAAGGACGAATCAAGCATAACAAAGCCTCAGATAAGTTTTCCCACAAAAAACAAATTCACAACTACTCTCGATCATCAATGATACACCATCAGTCAAATAAGAACGTGTGTGTGTGAGACATGTTACCCCAGCTATATGCAACTTCAAAAGACAAGTGTCAAGACTGTTCGCCGACCTAAAACATTTTAGTGCAAGTATCATAATTAAGAACTCTCCTCCCAACAATCTATCAACACAACACAACTCTATTGAGATAAAATTACGCATCGTCGGACTTTGCCACCCGACAATTTTAAAAGTCCCAATAATTACCATCATACTTAGCCATAACTAGATAGGATTCGAATTTTAATCCCCTCGTCTATAGCCTGGATGGAACTACAATCCCATGGAATCCGCAAACTTAGCTATGAAATAGTGAATAAAATTTCATTCACATTCCAAGCCCGGATGGAATTGTGATTTCAAAAATTTTCAAATTTTTAACCTCATTTAATCCGCATACTTAGCCACAAACAAGACGAATAGGATTTCAAACATCTCGCTTGCAACCCGAATGAAGTCAATTTTTTATAAAAGGTTTTAAGGGTGCGCCCAAGAGTGTATATGCCATATCAACTAGATCATTAAGCCTCAAGAAATATCATGTTCCACAAACACCTAATGTCGTGCAATGGTCCAATAGACATCCACAATATCTTATACATTACTACACTTCACCGGTTAAACACGCGTGCTTGAAATTTTTAACAAACAACCTACGGTTTCTCAAATCCAATCAAGAGTAAAACATTTCACCAAAAACAATTTTTTTAACTAACTTCACCATCATAGGCTAACAATCTCATCCTTAACTCATGCATACGACACAAAAACAATACTAACAACGTCAAACACAATTCACAACTAAATGAAATAACCCAACAAAACAAATGCAACAACATGAATGCACCCCCCCACACTTAAATGAAGCATTGACCTCAATGCATCAAAACACAAGACAAAAACAACAACTAAACATAATGCAATGCAAAAATGTAAAACAAAACTCCCCTGGCTTATTGGTTGGCGGCGTACTCCTCTTCAACCTCGGGCGGGGGAATAGGAGTGGCGTACTAAAATGGGAAGGGTGGCGGATATGGAAGAGAAGCAGGAACAACGGTCGGATCAAGGCCGTGCTGCAAAGTGAGATTCCGCAAAAGAGCATCCATAGCTTGCGAGTTGTGAGCCACCACAGTATTGTAGGCATCCTGGTGATGGGCATAGGAGGTGAGCTCACGGATGGAATCGGCCTGGGAGTGACAAGGAGGCGGAGGTGTGCGCGTTGGAGCCTGGACCGGAACGAATTGATTATCCACCACAAACAGACTTCTTCGATATGCTCTCTTAGAGTCTATAGCTGCTTTGTCGATGGGGCGCATCAATTTCAACCATTCCTCTTCGTGTAACACCCAGTATTTTTAGTACGTAAATTCGCATGCATAATTAGGGATTTTATTTATTTGAAATTTTAGATTTTGGGTTAAATAATTATGTGAAACTATTTGTGCATGTTTTAAGTTATTTTGAAGCATTTAACCCATAATTAGAGATTTTTTTCATGATTTATGGAAATTTAGTTATTTTATCGCGTAGACGGGACCGTGGACGGACGAGATGACAACTTTCTACCCAAATTATTTTATGAGTCTTTTTAGAGCCCAAAAATATTATTTTGAGTTTTATTTCCTCAAAATTTTCAGTATTTTATTTTATATAATTTTAGGAGTCCCTTTTTATCCAAATTTAGCCAAAATATTGACTTTTAATTACCTTTAAAATTCCCTAAAATTTATATTTCGGGATTTTAAATTTGTTATTAGATTCTTAATTATTATTTAGAGTTTTTAAGTTATATATATTTTATATTTAAAACCCTTATTAATATTTTAATTATCCAAAACCTTATTTTATTGAAATTACACCCTAAATCTACCAAAACACATGCCTTCAAGCTTTCAGCCGCCACCCCATAGAAGATCGATTTTAAGCTTCCAAGGTGGTTGATCATAGTCCCATCGTCCCGGAATCGTCATCTACGCCTACTTCTCTTCAACCTTCGGTGCTAGGCATGTTTCTTTTCGTTTTTCTTTATGCCATATCAGTTTTTATGCGTGTGTGTGTGTAAGCATCAGTTTTATTCAAGAATTTTCAGAGAAATCGAGATTGGTTTGGATGTATGCGCCTTGTTCATGTATTTGTTGAATCATGCTCACGTTTTATTTGCCATGGGTGCGTCCAGCTGCTGGCCAAGGGTTCCTAGGCTGTGTGAGAGTTGTCTGGACTCGAGTGGCTCGAGTGGTTCGAGCCAAACGATCCCAGTTAAGGGCTGGTGCAAGATCGGGTCCCTTTTGTACGCAATTTAGGGTTTAGAGGAAGGGGTGATCGGCTAGGTGGCTAGGGCTGCATGGGGCTGGGGTTGTGGTCAGGTTAGGACCGCCCAGATGTGGGCTACATCTGGGCGGCAGAGCTCCAGCCAGGGGCGGCCGAAGCAGGCCGGCAGCAGCCATGGAGTGGCTGCTGCTCGCGGCCGAGGGCTGCACAAGAGAGGGGGTATCGGGTTTTAGGGTTAGAGTGGATTCGGGTCGGGTTGTTGGGTCCGGGTCGGGTCTGGAAAGTCATGGGTTATGTTAGTTGGGTCCTGGTCCAGGTTAAGTGAGTCGGGCTTGGGTATTTTTATTTTTTAAGTTTTAAGTTTAATTAAGTGTTAAATGGGCCTAACTAAATCCCAAAAAATTAATTGGGTTCCATTTAATTATTTGGGTTGAATTTAATTGTTATTGGGCTTAATTAAATTAAATTAAGTTAGCCCAATAATTTTATGGTTTGGGAGTCCATGGAAATTATTGGGCCAGTCTTTGGGTTTTTGGGCCCATTGGGCCAGATTAAGTTGTTATTGGGCCAAGTGTGTGCTAATGGGCTTTAATTGATTTATTGGGCTTAGAAATTTGTTAATGGGATTAATTATGTTAATGGGCCAGTCTCAGTGTTAATGGGCCAGAATTTAAGAAAATGGGCTTGAGTGTTAGGGCCAGCAGTTCAGTACAAACCATGAGAAATTGCATGTGTCCTAATTATATATTTAATTATTTTATGCATGAAAGTTATTTTAGTATTTATATGTTAGTATAAAAATTAAATTAAATATATATGAAGGACACACATTTTATTTAAGTACACACATTCATGAAATAATTTTATGGCATGATTTCATGTTTAAGGTTGAGCAAGAAAATAATTTTATGTTGAAAGTTGAAGTAGTGTGACAATTTAAGTGGGGCAAGTCCCCACATGTTAAGGGCAGTTTACTGTCAATTTAAGGGTAGTTTACTACCAGCAAGAGGTGATTCGTCACCGCCGCGTACATTGGTTTTAAGAGACTGATCAGTCGAACCATTTAAGTTTAAGGTTACACTATGGATATGACCATGCGATGTTAGAAAAATGTTATGCTCAACAATGTGTAAGTATGTATTATATGATTATATTTAAGATCAAGTTTAAGCAAGATTTTAAGTTATGATTCATGATTTTTTTTAAGCACGTCCATTCATGTATATGTTATGTATTAGTATTTCAGTGATTTAAATTATTTTAAATCCTTGTTATGTTAGCATGTTGGGCCTCTAGGCTCACTACACTTATATGATGCAGGTGAGTACGTAGACGAAGATGTAGTACCTACCGGCGGCGAGGATGTATGAGCAGACAGGCAGTGATCCCCCGCGGTCGTCGTCTAAGTCATTATGAATATTTTTAAGAATTTTAAACTCTGTTATTTATTTATTTCTTTTAAGTCTTTTCAGTGGAGAATTTTAATACTATTTTTATTAAGTAATTTTATTGCATGCAAACTTTTAAGTTAATTGTTTTGACAGTATTTTATTTATGTTTGACTCAGATATTTAAGTATGAAATGTTGCATTTTATTTAAGTTATTTTTAAATCTGTTTATTGTTGTGCATATATGTATGGGCATGTATGTACATTTATTTTACTTAGTATATATATATATAAAAAAAAAATTTCCGCATATGTTATTTTAGAAAATTTGGTCGTTTCAATTGGTATCAGAGCCGCGTTCTTGGAGGGGTCATCACTGCTATGCGAGCTCAGAAATCCACGCTACCGGTCTGTAAGTTTTAATTTATTTTAGTATGATTTAGTAGTAGCATGTTTAAGACTTAAGAATTTATGTTAGCAGAAAATTTTTAAGTACTTAGTTATGCATGGCGATTTACGTAAAGAAATATGTGGTGTTGCAGAATGCCTCCGAGACCAGTTAACAGGCGTGGGGGATCCCCACCTCCGCAGAACCCTCTTTCCTTTTGTTTGTTGTTACCGGTTTATCAACATAATTTATTGAAACGTCTTTTAATTTTAAGTTATATAGATCGTTTTCAAGTTGTCCATTTCCAATCAAACATTCATTCTTGTAAATATTGCAAATCCCATTCACAAAATTGCAAGAAAAACCATCTCTATCAAGCATAGAAACAGAAATAATGTTTTTAATTAAATCTGGAACAAATAAAACGTCTCTCAAAAGTAACTTAAAATTGTTCTGCAAAATTAAATAAACGTCTCCTACAGCTTTAGCTTCAACTCTAGAACCATTTCCGAGCCTCAGCTGAGTCTCACCCATTCTAAGCTTGCGACTTATTGTCATCACCTGCAAATCATTGCAAATGTGAGATCCACATCCAGTATCCAATACCCAAGAAGTAGTATTAAGTGAAACATTTATTTCAATATAGAACATACCCTTCGCAGTTCGCAACTGCTCTAGATATTCCTTGCAGTTACGTTTCCAATGACCAGGTTTCTTGCAGTGATGGCAAACATCCTTGGATTTTTCCATGTTTGAAGCCTTTGTCTTGTACTTCTTCTCGGGTCCGGTTTTCTTGGGTGGGGCAGAACGTTTCTTACCCTTTGTACTTGGCCCCTTCTTAGCAGAAGAAGAGGAGCCCACCAAGAAAGCCGGTTTATCCTTCTTTAAAGTGGATTCATATGTTACAAGCATATTGACCATCTCTTCAAGGGAGGCCTCTATCTTGTTCATATTGAAATTCACCACAAATCCGTCAAACGAAGAAGGAAGAGATAGAAGTAATAAGTCCACGTTGAGTTCATGCTCCAACATCAAATCAAGCGTTACCAACTTCTGTATGAGCCAAATCACTCGTACCCCATGATCACGGACCGAAGTTCCTTCACGCATGCGACACGTCATTAGCTCTTTTACAGTAGCGAACCTTTCAGCTCTCGATTGAGCCCCAAAAAGTTCCTTGAGTTGTACGTGAATGTCAGCAGCATTCACGGTGTCCTCAAATCGCCTCTGGAGTTCATCAGACATCGAGGCTTGCATATAGCATTTGGCCTTGATATCATGGTCCCACCATGTATCAAGTTTGGCCAACTCTTCCGGACTTACATCAGCTGGTGCTTCCTTTGGAGGAGATTTTTCTAACACGTAGAGCATCTTCTCCGAAGTCAAGACAATCTTCAACTTACGGAACCATTCCGTATAGTTTGCGCCAGTCAGTTTATTTTGTTCGAGGATAGAGAATAGTGGATTGCGCGAATTCATCTTAATGAAATACTGAAAAGAAACAGACAATTATCAGTGATTGTTTAATTAATTTACTAAGACATAAAATAGGCAAAATTTATTTTATGAATCTCACTCCCACTATTTTAACGATTTCACTATCCTCTAGTGAAAACGGGAAACTGTTTTCCTTAGTGGGAACATGGAGTCCAATTGACAAACTATGGTCCCGAATAATATCAGCCAACCATAATTTTCAAAAGGTAGAGCCCAATTGCTTCCAAAGCAACCTCCACGTTTTTACCTCATGTCCAATAAGGGCCCAATAATATGACGCCGTTTATTGTGACATGTCAAGATGACCCATCAATATTAAGTTGTGATGGACGGTCGCCATGTGGATCCCCAATAATATGAGCCGATCCCATGGGAGTTCCACCCAACTTACAACATGTGTCGATCCAATGTACAACTTTCCGACGAACGGGCCCCCCAATAATATGAGCCGGACTGTATCCGCGGGTAGCATCTCATACATTGATCGTTGATGGAAGGTAGGAACATTTAAACAATATTTAAATTTCCTTTATTTATCTTGATATCAATTTTAAATCATATTTAAAATGAGGGATTTTAATTTTGAAAATTTGTCTCATCATTTAAATTTTGTATGCTTGCGGGATTCATACAATTTTGTCTAAAACATGCATACAACGATAATATCATATATTATATAGGATGATCGATTCCATTTCTAATCGACCCGTGGTTGCCAATCACGAGTCTTAGTCCAATCCTAGGTAATATACAGGTATGCAATGCAATCCTATTACATTGAGCTTCCAATTTACATTTCTTCAGTCTTTATTGTCTGCTGGACCCACCTCCGTCTTCAAATCTTCATCTCTTACTAAGTCTAATGTATTTACAATAAATAACCATGACAAGTAGGGGATACATTTTAAGGGATGGAAACGGGCCATAAACCAGGCCCACTTTTATTACATATGACAATTCATATTGGGCCATAAACCAGGCCCATTAATAAATCCAACAACAATAAAAACAAATGTTAATTCCTAACATACACCTACAAAATTGGTCATGGCAATCGATCATCCTTATCCAATAATATTTAATTCAAAATTAATTTATTGGATAACATGCAATGACAATTTAAATTAAAAGGATAAAATCATATTCCATATATAAAATCTTATTTTACATACAAAATCATATTTTATCTTTTTATCAAATAAAATCACATTTTACATATAAAATCCAATTTTATACATAAAATAATATTTTACTCAATATTTCCATAAGATCATATCTTATCATCAATTGTACCAAAAATAATTAATTTCATAAAATCTGATTTAACGGATAAAATCTATAAATTTTCCAAAATTTCAAATTTATCCAAAAATCAATTTTAAAATTTTCGGACTCGAACAATTCGATCCGACGCCTCGTGGACCAATCAAAAGCAATTTTCGATCGGACCAAAAATAGAATTTTAACATATTAAAATTTTAATTTAAAAAATAAAAATTAATTTTCGCGGGCCGGCCGGGACGCTCCCGGGCTGCCCGCGCCCCAAAGTGGCTCGGGCTGGGCAGCCCGTCGCTGCCCCTAGGGCAGCGACAATCGCTGCCCTGGGCAGCGATCACGTCGCCGCCCATGGGCAGCGCCGTGCGCTGCCCGTGGCAGCAACCCTCGCTGCCCCCCGGGCAGCGATCCAATCGCTGCCCGTGTTTTGCCCGAAAAATTTTATTTTTATTTTAAAAAAATTTATTTTGTTTCAAAAACCGAGGCTTAAAAATTTTTTGTATAATCGATTAATTTAATCGCTTGATCTGAGCAACCTGGCTCTGATACCACTGTTGGAGAACGGTGATCAGATCAATCAGGATTGATACCCGGTGCAGCGGAAGTTTAAAAATTTTATATGGAACGATTCCATAATGGGTATTAAAACTTTACGATTAAATTGTGCGTGTAAAAATTAAATAACAATTATAAATTTTTACCTCCAATCTCGAATCGAGATTATGGACACCAACAGATTACTCTGCTCTTGTTGTATATCCCAGGAACTGATGAACGAACTGTTCTTCAATCAGGTCCACGAACAGAGATTTAATCCCTCTGATAGATTTCACTAGAAAATCTATTAGAAGTTTCTACGAAGAGAATTAACAAATTTGATCCGTTAAACCAGACTGAAAATTCAAAATTCACAGGCTGGATTTTCCCGAGTAGAGAGGGAGGGGGGCGGCCACTTAGAGAGAAAATCAGCTAGGGTTTTCGAAAATTGTGACCTCTGTTGTGTAATTTCTGTACTGCAATAACTTATTTATAATGTGGGCTGCTAACAGCTTAGGGCCCATTAGTCATAAGTTCAAGCCTGACAAGCAAAGCCCGCATGTTCAGAAATTAATATAAAATTCATCGTGACTCAGATTGATAAACCAATTTCACCAATGTTCACAGAAACCATTTCTGCATCTTTTAGAGTCAAGATAAATTTTCTGTATCCGAATTCAGTGATTTCCAAAAATGCCCATCCCTATGTCATTTTAGGAAATCTTACTCCTCTACTCTTAAATAAGAAGTCCCACTTCTTTGTTCATTAAATTTAACTCTTTAAATTTAACTATCTCAACGGGGATTAAAAATCCATTACTCTGTGTGACCCTCAATGGTTCAGGGATAAAGCTAGCCGTGGGCTCACAACTCCTTGTGACTCGGAACAACAATTTTCGACTTGCCCATCGAATCATGGTAAGAGCGCCTAGCAACATCGCCCCATGATTCCCTAGGTATCACTGATAGTGCCTGCAAGAACCAATAGATTTTGGTTAGCGTACAGTATGGTCCCTTCATCCATATATCCCGATCGAATCAACAACCATTGGTAAATCGAGAGTCGTTCGAGATTCGATAACTATGCAATACATCTTGAAGATCAAATAGTGACATCGCATGTGCTACTAAGAAACCATTTCTTAAAACACATCATGTACTCTGGCCAGAGATTCGTCACACTAATATCTCCTCAGATTGCATAGGATATCCACACTCGCAAGTATGTGGTGAATCCTTGACAACAAAGCATCGACTCCTATATGTGTTGTAACTGTACCCAATCCCGAAACCTGATGACCCCAATAGAGTCGGTAAACGAGTCAAAGCACAGTACTAGCATATAGAGTCTCAATGATGTTTAAGTAGTAAGGACTAATGGTGTACAACCAAAACCGCGGACTTCATCCACTCGATAAGTGATAACCACTTGGAAAGTCCGGATAGGGTAGTTCGATCATTCATCGTATGAATATCTATTTGCATGCTTTGAACATCTCTATGTTCCATACCAATGAAACGTGGTACTCGGCATCGCAGATGCTAGTCTCAATCTCGAGCGATCCTTATCCTTCTTAACGGACGGCTCAATCGACTAGGAACCATTTAGAATATACAGTGACTATAAGATGTGTTTCATGATAGACATCCCCATGTACTACCACATCTTACATACATTATAGTATATTCAAGGTCTTTATCAAAACAACAATAGTATATCACAATATAATAATATGAAGAAAGATAAAGTCATTGCCATTAATAAAAGTGTAAATTATATTAAACAAAAGATTGTTTATACAAAGAGTCATCAAAGCCCTTAGCCACAGGTTGGCTCACCGGGCACCCACTCTTTTAATATTTATTTGAAATCATTGCTCGGGAGAGGGGATTTTGAATAGGACATTAGAAACTACACTGTTAATTATTTATACAGCTCGGGAGAGTGTATGATTTTAACAGAGCTTTTAAAGAGAACATTGTTTTGTGCTAGATCACTGCGATAAATTCTTAATAGGAATATTGGAATTGAATTGTAGTTGATAAACATTATTTGTTGCTCGGGAGAGGGAAATAATATACGTAAGTGTTCTTGGTTATTAATTGATTGGAATTCATGAAGATTAATTAATTAGGATTGATTGTTGTTGAAACCAGGTGAAAACTATACCTCTAGACCATTTTTCTCTGATTGATTATTCCTGAAATTTGTGTGCGTGCTATCTAAAATCATCTTAATTATTTTATTTTTATTGCAAAATTCTCAAAGTTTGATTTTCTAGATAAAGTTTAGACTATTTTAATTACAAGTACTAAATATTTTCATTTTACTCCCTGTGGGATCGATATCTGAATTATTCACTATATTAAAACTTGACACTCGTACACTTGCGAGGAAATTTCACAACAGTTTAGCCACAACGATTCATGAAAAACCAAAGAAAAATCAAAAGAAAAAAATAAATTGTAATAAAAAGATAGAACACAAAACCTAGCCTCCAAAGAGAGATTCAAAGTCTGATCATCATCCTCTGAAAAACGGAATAAAAAACCTATTAAAAGTCTAGAGTCCAAAATAAAAGAGTTTTCATAATTAAAAACTCCTTCACAAACATCCCCTTGCGCTCGATTGGTTAAAATCTGCCGATCGAGAGCGAGTCAAATCCTAATCCTACTGTCCTTCAAATAAAATGCGGTCGCTCGATCGGTAAGATGTAACTGATCAAGTGGTAGAAAATTTCATCGCCCACTGTTTTCAACTTCACATGGCCCGCTCGATCGAGTGAACATTGCAGATCGAGCAGGAACTTTTCTTCAAAAAAAGTTCATCATTTCTATGGCTCCATAGTTCCGTCCATTCGTCCGCCAAAACGCACGACCTACACAACAAACCGGGAACTAGATTATGCATACACAAAATATGAAATACGAACAAAACACATAATTTAAACACATAAACGAATGCAAAATAACAACAAAATGACATTAAAATATGCAACAAAAACACAACTATCAAAATTCCCCCACACTTTATCCTTACTCGCCCTCGAGTAAGTCATGCAAAAACAGAATGAAACACAACAAACACAAAAGCAAGGACGAATCAAGCATAACAAAGCCTCAGATAAGTTTTCCCACAAAAAACAAATTCACAACTACTCTCGATCATCAATGATACACCTTCAGTCAAATAAGAACGTGTGTGTGTGAGACATGTTACCCCAGCTATATGCAACTTCAAAAGACAAGTGTCAAGACTGTTCGCCGACCTAAAACATTTTAGTGCAAGTATCATAATTAAGAACTCTCCTCCCAACAATCTATCAACACAACACAACTCTATTGAGATAAAATTACGCACCGTCGGACTTTGCCACCCGACAATTTTAAAAGTCCCAATAATTACCATCATACTTAGCCATAACTAGATAGGATTCGATTTTTAATCCCCTCGTCTATAGCCTGGATGGAACTACAATCCCATGGAATCCGCAAACTTAGCTATGAAATAGTGAATAAAATTTCATTCACATTCCAAGCCCGGATGGAATTGTGATTTCAAAAATTTTCAAATTTTTAACCTCATTTAATCTGCATACTTAGCCACAAACAAGACGAATAGGATTTCAAACATCTCGCTTGCAACCCGAATGAAGTCAATTTTTTATAAAAGGTTTTAAGGGTGCGCCCAAGAGTGTATATGCCATATCAACTAGATCATTAAGCCTCAAGAAACATCATGTTCCACAAACACCTAATGTCGTGCAATGGTCCAATAGACATCCACAATATCTTATACATTACTACACTTCACCGGTTAAACACGCGTGCTTGAAATTTTTAACAAACAACCTACGGTTTCTCAAATCCAATCAAGAGTAAAACATTTCACCAAAAACAATTTTTTTAACTAACTTCACCATCATAGGCTAACAATCTCATCCTTAACTCATGCATACGACACAAAAACAATACTAACAACGTCAAACACAATTCACAACTAAATGAAATAACCCAACAAAACAAATGCAACAACATGAATGCACCCCCCCACACTTAAATGAAGCATTGACCTCAATGCATCAAAACACAAGACAAAAACAACAACTAAACATAATGCAATGCAAAAATGTAAAACAAAACTCCCCTGGCTTATTGGTTGGCGGCGTACTCCTCTTCAACCTCGGGCGGGGGAATAGGAGTGGCGTACTAAAATGGGAAGGGTGGCGGATATGGAAGAGAAGCAGGAACAACGGTCGGATCAAGGCCGTGCTGCAAAGTGAGATTCCGCAAAAGAGCATCCATAGCTTGCGAGTTGTGAGCCACCACAGTATTGTAGGCATCCTAGTGATGGGCATAGGAGGTGAGCTCACGGATGGAATCGGCCTGGGAGTGACAAGGAGGCGGAGGTGTGCGCGTTGGAGCCTGGACCGGAACGAATTGATTATCCACCACAAACAGACTTCTTCGATATGCTCTCTTAGAGTCTATAGCTGCTTTGTCGATGGGGCGCATCAATTTCAACCATTCCTCTTCGTGTAACACCCAGTATTTTTAGTACGTAAATTCGCATGCATAATTAGGGATTTTATTTATTTAAAATTTTAGATTTTGGGTTAAATAATTATGTGAAACTATTTGTGCATGTTTTAAGTTATTTTGAAGCATTTAATCCATAATTAGAGATTTTTTTCATGATTTATGGAAATTTAGTTATTTTATCGCGTAGACGGGACCGTGGAAGGACGAGATGACAACTTTCTACCCAAATTATTTTATGAGTCTTTTTAGAGCCCAAAAATATTATTTTGAGTTATATTTCCTCAAAATTTTCAGTATTTTATTTTATATAATTTTAGGAGTCCCTTTTTATCCAAATTTAGCCAAAATATTGACTTTTAATTACCTTTAAAATTCCCTAAAATTTATATTTCGGGATTTTAAATTTGTTATTAGATTCTTACTTATTATTTAGAGTTTTTAAGTTATATATATTTTATATTTAAAACCCTTATTAATATTTTAATTATCCAAAACCTTATTTTATTGAAATTACACCCTAAATCTACCCAAACACACGCCTTCAAGCTTTCAGCCGCCACCCCCTCCCTTTTTCTTCACCTCCTTCAACGTTCCAGCCCAGAAAACCCCATAGGAGATCGATTTTAAGCTTCCAAGGTGGTTGATCATAGTCCCATCGTCCCGGAATCGTCATCTACGCCTACTTCTCTTCAACCTTCGGTGCTAGGCATGTTTCTTTTCGTTTTTCTTTATGCCATATCAGTTTTTATGCGTGTGTGTGTGTAAGCATTAGTTTTATTCAAGAATTTTCAGAGAAATCGAGATTGGTTTGGATGTATGCGCCTTGTTCATGTATTTGTTTAATCATGCTCACGTTTTATTTGCCATGGGTGCGTCCAGCTGCTGGCCAAGGGTTCCTAGGCTGTGTGAGAGTTGTCTGGACTCGAGTGGCTCGAGTGGTTCGAGCCAAACGATCCCAGTTAAGGGCTGGTGCAAGATCGGGTCCCTTTTGTACGCAATTTAGGGTTTAGAGGAAGGGGTGATCGGCTAGGTGGCTAGGGCTGCATGGGGCTGGGGTTGTGGTCAGGTTAGGACCGCCCAGATGTGAGCTACATCTGGGCGGCGGAGCTCCGGCCAGGGGCGGCCGAAGCAGGCCGGCAGCAGCCATGGAGTGGTTGCTGCTCGCGGCCGAGGGCTGCACAAGAGAGGGGGTATCGGGTTTTAGGGTTAGAGTGGATTCGGGTCGGGTTGTTGGGTCCGGGTCGGGTCTGGAAAGTCATGGGTTATGTTAGTTGGGTTCGGGTCCGGGTTAAGTGAGTCGGGCTTGGGTATTTTTATTTTTTAAGTTTTAAGTTTAATTAAGTGTTAAATGGGCCTAACTAAATCCCAAAAAATTAATTGGGTTCCATTTAATTATTTGGCTTGAATTTAATTGTTATTGGGCTTAATTAAATTAAATTAAGTTAGCCCAATAATTTTATGGCTTGGGAGTCCATGGAAATTATTGGGCCAGTCTTTGGGTTTTTGGGCCCATTGGGCCAGATTAAGTTGTTATTGGGCCAAGTGTGTGCTAATGGCCTTTAATTGATTTATTGGGCTTAGAAATTTGTTAATGGGATTAATTATGTTAATGGGCCAGTCTCAGTGTTAATGGGCCAGAATTTAAGAAAATGGGCTTGAGTGTTAGGGCCAGCAGTTCAGTACAAACCATGAGAAATTGTATGTGTCCTAATTATATATTTAATTATTTTATGCATGAAAGTTATTTTAGTATTTATATGTTAGTATAAAAATTAAATTAAATATATATGAAGGACACACATTTTATTTAAGTACACACATTCATGAAATAATTTTATGGCATGATTTCATGTTTAAGGTTGAGCAAGAAAATAATTTTATGTTGGAAGTTGAAGTAGTGTGACAATTTAAGTGGGGCAAGTTCCCACATGTTAAGGGCAGTTTACTGTCAATTTAAGGGTAGTTTACTACCAGCAAGAGGTGATTCGTCACCGCCGCGTACATTGGTTTTAAGAGACTGATCAGTCGAACCATTTAAGTTTAAGGTTACACTATAGATATGACCATGCGATGTTAGAAAAATGTTATGCTCAACAATGTGTAAGTATGTATTATATGATTATATTTAAGATCAAGTTTAAGCAAGATTTTAAGTTATGATTCATGATTTTTTTTAAGCATGTCCATTCATGTATATGTTATGTATTAGTATTTCAGTGATTTAAATTATTTTAAATCCTTGTTATGTTAGCATGTTGGGCCTCTAGGCTCACTACACTTATATGGTGCAGGTGAGTACGTAGAGGAAGATGTAGTACCTACCGGCGGCGAGGACGTATGAGCAGACAGGCAGTGATCCCCCGCGGTCGTCGTCTAAGTCATTATGAATATTTTTAAGAATTTTAAACTCTGTTATTTATTTATTTCTTTTAAGTCTTTTTAGTGGAGAATTTTAATACTATTTTTATTAAGTAATTTTATTGCATGCAAACTTTTAAGTTAAATGTTTTGACCGTATTTTATTTATGTTTGACTCAGATATTTAAGTATGAAATGTTGCATTTTATTTAAGTTATTTTTAAATATGTTTATTGTTGTGCATATATGTATGGGCATGTATGTACATTTATTTTACTTAGTATATATATAAAAAAAAAATTTCCGCATATGTTATTTTAGAAAATTTGGTCGTTTCAATTGGTATCAGAGCCGCGTTCTTGGAGGGGTCATCACTGCTATGCGAGCTCAGAAATCCACGCTACCGGTCTGTAAGTTTTAATTTCTTTTAGTATGATTTAGTAGTAGCATGTTTAAGACTTAAGAATTTATGTTAGCAGAAAATTTTTAAGTACTTAGTTATGCATGGCGATTTACGTAAAGAAATATGTGGTGTTGCAGAATGCCTCCGAGACCAGTTAACAGGCATGGGGGATCCCCACCTCCGCAGAACCCTCTTTCAGCATTGGAGCAGGACAATGCAAACATGATGGCTGGGATTACTTCTCTGTTGGAGCAGCAGGCGGCACGTCCGAGACTTTCCCATGATGAGGACGTGGCTGAGAGGTTCCAGAAGAAGGGACCGAAGGAGTTCACAGGTGCCAAAGATCCACTCGTTGCTGAGGGGTGGATCCGTTCTTTGGAGAGCATCTTTGATTATATGGGGTTGACTGATGCGGACAAGGTGAGATGCGCAGTGTACATGCTGAAGGGTGATGCAGACTTATGGTGGGAGAGTGCATCACGAGGAGTGAATCTGACTACTATGCTATGGGCAGACTTCCGGAGGATGTTTTACTCCAAGTATTTCACTGAGGACGTGCGAAGCCGCATGATTCGAGAGTTCATGAGTCTCCGACAGGGGGACAAGACCGTTGTGGAGTACATCCGACAGTTCGAGAGGGGCTGTCACCTTGTGCCGTTGATTGCTGGGAGTGCACCTGAGAAGATGAGACAGTTTATTGAGGGGCTCATGGCAGAAATCAAGCATGACGTTTGCATGTCGGACGCCCCTACTTATGAGGCTGCAGTCAGTAGAGCCTTGCATTCTGAGGAGGGTAGGAGAGAGATCCAGAGGGAACAGCAGAGTAAGAGGCAGTTTCAGTCTGGGTTTCAGCGACCATATTTGCATCCTCCTGCGAAGAAGCAGTTTACTGGGCCGTCTAAGGGCCCGAACCAGCAGAAGCCACAGCAGTAGAGACAGTAGCCTAGGGGTGGGACCCCTAATACTAGAGGACATCCTACTTGCCTGAAGTGCCAGAAGATGCATCCGGGACCATGTCTTCTAGGAGCAGGCGTCTGTTTTCATTGTAAAGAGCCAGGGCACCAGATGGCCAATTGCCCGAGGAAACTACAGGGAGAGTGTTCGTGATGCATGCTGAGGAGGCAGACCCAGATACCTCCTTGATCACCAGTATATCTTACCCCTAGCATTTTATGATTTCTTCTTTTGGGTAAGATTTTTGATTTTTGTTCGTGGAATAATTTGTTATTTGGGTTACCTATCTGCATGTTAGAATAAGAAGCATGTTTTACTTGTGATTAGAATTAAGGGTTATTAGTGACTCATCTTTGGGGGAAAGTTTAGTAGTAGTATGAAATTGTTGGGATTCTTCTTCATGCACGGATAATTCTAGTTGGAGGCAACTCCACGTTTGCGTTGCTAGATTCAGGGGCAACGCATTCGTTTATCTCCCTGGAGTTTATTAGACGGATAGGCATCACCCCTGAGATTGCCGACAATGGTTATGATGTCACTATGCCGTCAGGACAGATTATTACTACCTCTAGTGTCATCCAAGAGCTGGAGTTGGAGCTACAGGGGCACTCCATTCGCGCAGATGTAGTGGTTTTGCCATTGAGCGAATTTGATTTGATATTGGGTATGGACTGGTTGACAATCAATGGAGCTTTGATTGATTTTCGTCGGAGGACAGTGTCAGTGAAACCGTCGGAAGGCGACCCATTTACTTTCCATGCATCTCAGAGCAGTGATATTCCTCAGGTGATATTTTATATTCAGGCGAGGAAGCTGTTGAGACGGGGTTGCCGAGGTTTTCTAGTGAATATTGTCACGGCCTAAGAACCATCAAGCAGATCATTATCAGAGATAGAGGTGGTTTGTGATTTTTCGGACGTCTTTCCGGAGGTTGTTGCAGGAATTCCACCAGTGAGAGATGTGGAGTTCAGTATCGACTTAGTGCCAGACACCGTGCCTATCTCAAAGGCACCGTACCGACTTGCTCCTACCGAGATGAAAGAGTTGAAGGAGCAGATTCAGGAGTTATTAGAGAAAGACTTTGTTCGTCCTAGCTTTTCTCCATGGGGAGCTCCAGTGTTATTTGTGAAGAAGAAGGATGGCAGTATGAGACTGTGCATCGATTATCGAGAGCTCAATATGGTCACAGTGAAAAATAAGTTCCCACTGCCGAGGATAGAGGACTTATTTGATCAGTTGCAGGGAGCTTCGGTGTTCTCCAAGATCGACCTGCGATCTGGTTATCATCAGCTGCGAGTTAGAGATGCAGATGTGTCCAAGACTGCTTTTCGGACACGTTATGGGCATTACAAGTTCTTAGTGATGCCATTTGGGCTGACCAATGCTCCAGCGATTTTCATGGATCTCATGAACCGGGTATTTCAGCCATATCTTGATCAGTTCATCATAGTCTTCATTGATGATATCTTGATCTACTCTAGGAGCATTGAGGAGCATAGGCAGCATCTACAGACAGCCTTGTAGACTTTGAGGGAGCAGCGTTTGTATGTCAAGTTCAGCAAGTGCGAGTTTTGGCTTGAGAAGGTGGCATTTCATGGTCACATTATTTCGAGAGATGGGATTGCAGTGGATCAGTCGAAGGTTGAGGCAGTGCAAAAATGGGGTATTCCAAGGAATGCTTCGGAGATTCACAGTTTCTTGGGTTTGGCAGGATATTATAGGAAGTTCATTAAGGGTTTTTCCTCTATTGCAGTACCCTTGACTTCCTTAACCAAGAAGAATGCAAAGTTTATTTGGAGTTCAGACTGTCAGAGGAGCTTCGATCAGCTGAAGGAAGCACTCACTACCGCACCGGTTTTGGCGATGAAAGTACCACACGAGGAGTTAGTGGTGTACACCGACGCGTCTAAGCTAGGTTTAGGTGCAGTACTTATGCAGGGTGGTAAGGTTATTGCTTATGCGTCGAGGCAGTTGAAGATTCATGAGCAGAACTACCCGACACATGACTTGGAGTTAGCAGCAGTGGTCTTCGCTTTGAAAATATGGAGGCACTATCTGTATGGCGAGAAGTGCAAGATTTTCACTGATCATAAGAGCATCAAGTACTTATTCACTCAGAAGGAGTTGAACATGAGGCAACGGAGATGGTTGGAGTTGGTGAAGGATTACGACTTTCATATTAGCTACCATCCAGGTAAAGCTAATGTAGTGGCCGATGCTTTGGGTCGGAAGTCGTCAATGGCATCGTGTTTGACAGTGCAGTTACCACTGCAGAGCGAGATTCAGAGGTTTGATTTGGAGTTTTACTCAAGTGGTCATGCATCGAGCTTGTCAGTGTTGACGGTGCAGCCGATTCTACGAGATCGGATCAGAGATGGACAGCCTACTGATGAGGAGTTACAGCGTTGGAGGCAGAGAGATGAGGCCAAGGGTGGTCTTCTTTATACAGTTGTGGATGGCATTGTTCAGTACCATGGTAGGATGTGGGTACCAAACGTCGATCAGTTAAGAGCTGAGATTTTAGCAGAGGCTCACACATCTCCGTACTCCATTCACCCCGGAAGTACGAAGATGTACCGAGATTTGCAGCTATTGTATTGGTAGCCCGGGGGAAGAGAGACATCGGGAGAGTTGTGTCAGAGTGCTTGACTTGTCAGAAGGTCAAGGCAGAGTATCAGCGTCCAGCAGGACTTCTTAGACCTCTTCCTATTCCGGAATGGAAATGGGAGAACATTACGATGGACTTTGTAGTTGGTTTACCAAGGAGTGCCAGAGGTTGCACAACTATTTGGGTGATCGTGGATAGACTCACCAAGTCAGCTCATTTCTTGCCAGTGAGGACTACTTACTCATTGACACAGTATGCGGAGCTTTACATCAAGGAGATTGTTAGACTGCATGGCATACCAGTGTCGATTGTGTCAGACAGAGATCCGAGATTTACGTCTGCATTCTGGAAGAGTCTACATATAGCATTGGGGACTCGACTACTGTTCAGCACAGCTTTTTATCCCCAGACAGATGGTCAGACTGAGAGGGTGATACAGATTCTTGAGGACTTACTGAGAGCCTGTGTCAACGATTTTCATGGCTCATGGGAGATGAGATTGCCATTAGTAGAGTTTACCTATAACAACAGCTTTTAGGCATCTATAGGTATGGCTCCTTACGCAGCTTTGTATGGGAGGAGATGCAGATCTCCTATTCATTGGGATGAGGTTGGAGAGAGGATTCTATTGGGTCTTGAGATAGTGCAGCAGACTGCTGATATTGTGACTCAGATTCGGGATCGCATGAGGACTGCTCAGAGTCATCAGAAGAGTTATGCAGATACTCGACGACGAGATTTGGAGTTCGCTGTAGGTGATCACATATTCCTGAAGGTGTCACCTATGAAGGGAGTAGTGCGATTTGGCCGGAGAGGCAAGCTTAACCCTAGATATATAGGGCCATTTGAGATCTTGGAGAGAGTTGACACTTTGGCATACCGATTAGCACTACCGCCGGGGCTTGTAGCAGTGCACGACGTCTTCCATGTATCCATGCTGTGGAGATACGTCTCAAATCCGGCACATGTACTAGATCACGAGCCTTTGCGGTTAGCACCGGATCTAGTATTTGAGGAGAGGCCCGTTCGGATCTTAGCTAGAGAGGAGCGGAGATTGAGGACGCGGGTCATACCGATGGTCAAAGTCCAGTAGTTGAATCGCTCCGAAGAGGAAGCCACTTGGGAGACTGAGGCAGACATGAGAACTCGCTACCCGGAGCTATTCGGGTAAGTACTTTAATTTCGAGGACGAAATTCAAATTAAGGGGGGGGGGGGGGGGAGAATTGTAACACCCAGTATTTTTAGTACGTAAATTCGCATGCATAATTAGGGATTTTATTTATTTAAAATTTTAGATTTTGGGTAAAATAATTATGTGAAACTATTTGTGCATGCTTTAAGTTATTTTGAAGCATTTAACCCATAATTAGAGATTTTTTTTCATGATTTATGGAAATTTAGTTATTTTATCGCGTAGACGGGACCGTGGACGGACGAGATAACAACTTTCTACCCAAATTATTTTATGAGTCTTTTTAGAACCCAAAAATATTATTTTGAGTTTTATTTCCTCAAAATTTTCAGTATTTGATTTTATATAATTTTAGGAGTCCCTTTTTATCCAAATTTAGCCAAAATATTGACTTTTAATTACCTTTAAAATTCCCTAAAATTTATATTTCGGTATTTTAAATTTGTTATCAGATTCTTACTTATTATTTAGAGTTTTTAAGTTATATATATTTTATATTTAAAACCCTTATTAATATTTTAATTATCCAAAACCTTATTTTATTGAAATTACACCCTAAATCTACCCAAACACACGCCTTCAAGCTTTCAGCCGCCACCCCCTCCCTTGTTCTTCAACTCCTTCATCGTGCCAGCCCAGAAAACCCCATAGGAGATCGATTTTAAGCTTCCAAGGTGGTTGATCATCGTCCTGTCGTCCCGGAATCGTCATCTACGCCTACTTCTCTTCAACCTTCGGTGCTAGGCATGTTTCTTGTAGTGACCCTTACCCGGATCACTTACTAACAGAACTTAGGCATGCAATTAACTTAATTAAACAGATATCAGAATAAAACTGTGGAAACCATAAACGTTATAGAATCCCAAGTAAAGGAATCTGTAATTTATCCAAATAATATACAACCAAATCGAATAGCTGTATCAACCTCAAAACAACAGAAATAAAACCTAGATGAAGCTCCAGCTGGTCAACCACTGACTAGCCCCTCTTGGATCCACCCGTCTCGTCCAATTGCAAACCTGCCCCATGAAATAGGGTGTCCAGAAACACAGATTACGAGACGTGAGCATAAAACGATCAGTACGAGAGTATGAGTATACATGCATGCAAAGTGAACTCCCTATAAACTCGAGGTCAAGGATCAGATAACAAAGACAGACCGGGCCCTGGTATGTAGCATGCTGTGCCGTCGCTTCAGGAGGCGGCTCCCATACCATAATACAAATGGATATGCCGGACCCAAATCGATGGAAGTCCAACCACTAACAGGATAGGGAAAAACCCTAATAACAGACATCTCGAAAGAGATAGCTCAGTATGCAAATGAATGCAGCATAAATCAATGACATATAAATCATGCAGTTACATAATACATGCATACTCAGTCAGGATATCTCGAACAATACTTCCGTACCTCAAAACAGTGCAAGCTCTACCAACTCTAGGTCCACGCCTATAGTCTGCTCTACACTGCTAAATGATACTACTATCATTAAAGTGCTCTAAAAGCCTTAACTAAGCTATTGCATACTCCTAAATTTTTATAGGAAGCAAAAGCTATACCTTCGTCCGTCGTTAGCCCTTTGATGTCGATGCCTCCAGAACTTGGGCACAACTCTGCTACGACTATCGAACGCCTCGATGACTCCCGGGTCAAGCCTAGGAAGGCTAGAACAACTCGAATATGACTAGAGTAGAGAGGAAATCCGGAATTGGCAATTGAAACTGAATTCTCGGCCTTCTATTTATAGACAACGATCGGAGCTTCCGATCCTCGATCGGAACGTCCGAACCTCGATCGGAACGTCCGATCCTGCCATCGGAGCTTCCGAAGATCCTGATCTACCACGTGTCAAAATATCACTTGTTGACGTCGGATAGGGGTGATCGGAGCTTCCGATCCTGATCGGAGCTTCCGATCTTGCCACACGTCACGCCTGACGTAATACCATCGGAGCTTTCGATCTTGCATCAGAGCTTCCGATCCTGTTCGGAACTTCCGAACTCACCTTTGGAGCTTCCGAACTCTATCCAAGTAATTATGATTAATTCCTTAATTACTGATTTTGGTTACGGGCTACTACATTCTCCCCCACTTAAGATATTTCGTCCTTGAAATCAGATCTTAAGTACTGAATGCAATACAGAAATCAGAAACATTCTTTATTCAAATCAAACGTTTACAGAGTTTGCAACTGAATACAACTTAAGAATGAAATCAAAACAACTCAGGATGGTCTTCACGCATCCTGTCCTCAAGCTCCCAAGTAGCTTCCTCAGTGCCTCGGCGCTGCCACTAAACTAAAACCAAAGGAATGATTTTGTTCCGTAAAACCTTATCCTTATAATCCAAGATACAAATAGGTTTCTCAACATAGGTCAAATCCTTGTTCACCTGAACCTCAGACCGCTGCAAAATATGAGATTCATCCGCCACATACCGTCGCAACAGAGATACGTGGAACAAGTCGTGAATACTGGATAGATGCGGTGGTAAAGCTAGTCAATAAGCCAAATCACCAATGCTCTCTAAGATCTCAAACGGACCGATAAACCTTGGAGACAACTTGCCCTTAAGGCCAAATCTGAGAATCTTGCGAAAAGGTGACACTCTCAGAAACACTTTTTCCCCGACATCAAACTGCAAAGGCCTACGCTTGATATTAGCATAGCTGGCCTGACGATCCTATGCATTCTTAATCCATTTCTTGATCTGATCAACAATGTCTATCGCCTGCTGGATAAACTCCGGTCCCTCAGCCTGTCTCTCCCCAACTTCTTCCCAGAAGAGTGGAGTACGACAACATCGCCCGTACAACGCCTCAAAAGGTGCCATCCCAATACTAGTATGATAGCTGTTGTTGTACGCGAACTCGATCAATGGCAAATGATCCTGCCAGGATGAACCAAAATCCATGACGCACGCTCTAAGCATATCCTCCAAAGTACGGATAGTGCGCTCCGACTGACCATCAGTCTCCGGATGATAGGCAGTACTCAAACTGAGAGTAGTACCCATCGCACGCTGAACACTCCCCCAAAATCTAGAAGTAAACCTGGGGTCCCGATCGCTGACAATGCTCACAGGCACTCCATGAAGTCGAACGATCTCCTGAATGTACAACCGTGCCATACGATCCACATTGTACTCCCGGCTATAGGCAATGAAATGCGCTGACTTGGTGAGTCGGTCCACTACAACCCAGATAGCATCACAGTTCCTCGGGGATAACGGCAAATGGGTCACAAACTCCATTGTGATAAACTCCCATTTCCATTCAGGAATAGGCAGACTATGAAGCAATCCTCCAGGTCTTCGGTGTTCTGCCTTGACCTGCTGACACACAAACATCTCGAAACAAACTGATAAACACTGCGTTTCATTCCTTTCTACCAGAAACGAGTACGTAGATCCTTGTACATCTTATTGCTCCCAGGATGAATACTCAACTTAGTGCGATGTGCCTGAGACAAAATCTCCTCTCGCAACTCTTCATCCTGCGGAATCACAAGCCTACCAAATAAACACAGAAAGCCATCTGACTGATAATGAAATCCAGACGAGCTACCCTCGTTAGCTAGACGAGCTAAACGCTGGGTCTTCGAATCAGACATCTGAGCATCTCGAATCCGCAAATACAAGGCTGGTTCAGATAATATCGCAAACATCTGGATACTCTGCATACCTTTTTTATGCTTGAAGGTATAACTTGAAGTACAACAGTCACTGATCGCACTAGACATCGAACAAGTCTGAAGTGCGGAAAGTCGCACCTTGCGACTTAAAGCATCAGCGGTGAGATTAGCAGCTCCCAGATGGTACTTAATTTCGCAATCATAGTCCTTAAGCAAGTCCATCCAACGTCTCTACCTCATGTTCAACTCCGCCTGAGTGAACAAATACTTGAGACTCTTATGGTCGGTGAAAATCTCAAATTTCTCGCCATACAGATAATGACGCCAGATCTTCAAAGCGAACACAATGTCTGCCAATTCCAAATCATGGACTGGATAGTTGTCCTCGTGAAGCTTCAGCTGTCTAGAAGCGTATGCGATCACATGCCCATTCTGAGTTAGAACACAACCTAACCCCTGAAGAGAAGCATTAGTGTATACCACATACCCTCCAGATCCTGACGGTAATGCCAACACCGGCGCAGAAGTCAACTGCCGTCGAAGCTCACAGAAATTCTCCTCACACTCAGAGGACAACTCGAAGTCCACACCCTTGCGAGTAAGCTGCGTCAACGGTCGAGCTAACTGAGAGAAGTTCAGAATGAAGCGACGATAATACCCTGCTAGACCCAGAAAACTACGGATCTCAGCAACTGTCGTCGGAAGCGACCAATTAAGTACCGCTTCAATCTTACTTGGATCAACAGAAATCCCTTCCCTGGATATGATATGGCCAAGAAAGACCACTCTATCCATCCAGAACTCACACTTGCTCAGCTTGGCGTACAACTGCTCATCTCGAAGAGTCTGCAGTACCAACCGCAAGTGAGAAACATGCTCTTCCGTATTACGCGAATACACCAAGATGTCGTCAATGAAGACCACGACAAACTTGTCTAAATACTCCCTGAAGACACGGTTCATAAAATCCATGAATATAGCTGGCGCATTAGTCAAACCAAATGATATCACTAGGAACTCGTAATGCCCATAGCGAGTACGGAATGCAGTCTTGGCTACGTCCTGATCACGAACTCTCAACTGATGATACCCAGACCTCAAGTCAATCTTGGAGTAAACTGATGTGCCCTACAGTTGATCAAACAAGTAATCAATACGAGGCAACGAATACTTGTTCTTCACAGTGACTCGATTCAGCTGCCGATAGTCAATGCACAACCGCATCGACCCATCCTTCTTCTTTACAAAAAGAACAGGAGCTCCCCAAGGAGAAACACTAGGATGAATGTACCCCTTGTCCAAAAGATCCTGTAGCTGATTCTTCAATTCACGCATCTCTGACGGATCCAGACGATACGGTGCTTGAGAAATAGGTGAAGTACCCGGCATCAACTCTATGCCAAACTCGACTTCCCTAGCAGGAGAAAAACCTGGAATCTCATCAGGAAATACATCTGGAAATTCATCCACAACAGGAATGCTCTATATCCCAATACTCTCAGCAGACAAATCAACTGCATAGATAAGGTAGCCTTCCCCGCCAGACTCTAGAGCTCGACAGGCTCTCAAAGCTGATACTAAAAGCATCGGGGGTCGCGCTCCCTCACCATAGAAAAACCAGCTCTCACTCCCCTCCGAATGAAAGCGTACTAATCTCTGATAGCAGTCCACTGAAGCTCGATAGGTAGTCAACATATCTATTCCCAGAATGCAATCAAAGTCGTCCATCGCCAGGACCATGAGATTCGCTAACAGAATGTTCCCTTCAAACTCTAAAGGGCAAACCATCACTAGACGCTTAGCCAAAGCAGATTGGCCCATCGGAGTAGAAACAGACATCACTACGTCTAGTACAATGCATGGTAACTTATGCCTCTTAACAAAACGTGCAGAAATGAAGGAATGAGATGCACCAGTGTCAATAAGTACAAGAGCAGGTATACCATAAAGCAGAAATGTACCTGCGATGACTTTCTCATTCTCCTCCACTACCTGATCATGCCTCAAGGCAAACACCTGGCCAGAAGCTCGTGGTCTAAAATGAGAACTCCCAGTAGGCTGTCCCTGTGACCTTTGCTGAACGGTGGCCTGAGAACCAGATCCTGAACCAGAACCAGAACCGCCTCCCCCAGACAGTGGACAATCCCTCCGGATATGACCAGTCTCTCCACAACGGAAACAAGCTCCAGAAGCTCTACGACACTTGTCGGATGGATGGTTCTTCCCACAGTGATCACACTTGTCCTTCTTACCGTAACGGACAAAACCAGCAGAGCCAGAGGAAGAAGAAGTAGATCCAGACTTCTTAAAAGTTTGGGCACGGGGACCCAAAGAACTAGCAGGCCTCGACTGAAGGAAAGACCTGTTCCGCCGAATGCTGTCCTCCGTCTGGTGACAACGGCTCACCAAACCCTCGTAGGACATGTCGTCGCCAACCGCCACACGGTCATGGATCTCAGGGTTAAGGCCCTGAAGGAACAAATTATACTTCATCTCTGAGATATCAGCAATCTCGGGGCAATAGGATAGCAGATCAAAGAACTTATGCTGATACTCATCAATAGACATGGCTCCCTGTCGCAGACTCAGTAGCTCGCCTGCCTTCGACTGACGGAGTGCAGGAGGAAAATACCGCTTTTGAAAAGCTGTGCGGAACTCGGCCCAGGTGGCCACTCCTCTCGCCGCAATAAAGGGTGCATAAGTAAACCTCCACCACCTATGGGCTCACCCATCCAGCAGATAGCCAAGGGTCTCCATCTTCTGCTCCTCGGTGCAGTGGAAAGTCTGAAAAGTCGTCTCCATGCGGTCTAACCAATTCTCCGCATCCTCTGGAGACTCACCTCCAACTAAGGGCTTAGGATCCATAGCTAAGAATTGACGCACAGTGAAACGCTCGTCGTCATGATGACGATGACGCCGTTCTCGACGATGCTCTCGGTCGGCATCACCCCAACACCCAACAATACTTCCATGAGAACTCTGGTCATCACGATCTGCCATCTACAAAAATACCTCATGATAAGACTAAATCCCAAGAATACTTTTGCATGCTCTGATACCATAAATGTAGTGACCCTTACCCGGATCACCTACTAACAGAACTTAGGCATGCAATTAACTTAATTAAACAGATATCAGAATAAAACTGCGGAAACCATAAACGTTATACAATACCAAGTAAAGAAATCTGTAATTTATCCAAATAATATACAACCAAATCGAATAGCTGTATCAACCTCAAAACAACAGAAATAAAACCTAGAAGAAGCTCCAGCTGGTCAACCACTGACTAGCCCCTCTTGGATCCACCCGTCTCGTCCAATCGCAAACCTGCCCCATGTAATAGGGTGTCCAGAAACATAGAGTACGAGACGTGAGCATAAGACGCTCAGTACGAGAGTATGAGTATACATGCATGCAAAGTTAACTCCCTGTAAACTCGAGGTCAAGGATCAGATAACAGAGACAGACCGGGCCCTGATATGTAGCACGCTGTGCCGTCGCTTCAGGAGGTGGCTCCCATACCATAATACAAGTGGATATGCCGGACCCAAATCGATTGAAGTCCAACCACTAACAAGATAGGGAAAAACCCTACTAACAGACATCTCGAAAGAGATAGCTCAGTATGCAAATGAATGCAGCATAAATCAATGACATATAAATCATGCAGTCACATAATACATGCATACTCAGTCAGGATATCTCGAACAATACTTCCGTACCTCAAAACAATGCAAGCTCTACCAACTCTAGGTTCACGCCTATAGTCTGCTCTACACTGCCAAATGATACTACTATCATTAAAGTGCTCTAAAAGCTTTAACTAAGCTATTGCATACTCCTAAATATTTATAGGAAGCAAAAGCTATACCTTTGTCCGTCGTTAGCCCTTTGATTTCGATGCCTCCAGAACTTGGGCACAACTCTGCTACGACTATCAAACGCCTCGACGACTCCCGGGTCAAGCCTAGGAAGGCTAGAACAACTCGAATACGACTAAAGTAGAGAGGAAATCCAGAATTGGCAATTGAAACTGAATTCTCGGCCTTCTATTTATAGACAACGATCGGAGCTTCCGATCCTCGATCGGAACGTCCAAACCTCGATCGAAACGTCCGATCCTGCCATCGGAGCTTCCGAAGATCCTGATCTGCCACATGTCAAAATATCACTTATTGACTTCGGATAGGGGTGATCGGAGCTTCCGATCTTGCCACACGTCACGCCTGACGTAATACCATCGGAGCTTCCGATCCTGTTCGGAACTTGCAAACTCACCTTCGGAGCTTCCGAACTCTATCCAAGTAATTATGATTAATTCCTTAATTACTGATTTTGGTTACGGTCTACTACATTTCTTTTTGTTTTTCTTTATGCCATATCAGTGTTTATGCGTGTTTGTGTGTAAGCATCAGTTTTATTCAAGAATTTTCAGAGAAATCGAGATTGGTTTGGATGTATGCGCCTTGTTCATGTATTTGTTGAATCATGCTCACGTTTTATTTGCCATGGGTGCGTCCAGCTGCTGGCCAAGGGTTCCTAGGCAGTGTGAGGGTGGTCTGGACTCGAGTGGCTCGAGTGGTTCGAGCCAAACGAGCCCAGGTAAGGGCTGGTGCAAGATCGGGTCCATTTTGTACGTAGTTTTGCGTTCAGAGGAAGGGGTGATCGGCTAGGTGGCTAGTGCTGCATGGGGTTGTGGTCAGGTTAGGACCGCCCAGACGTGGGCTACATCTGGGCGGCGGAGCTCCGGCCAGGGGCGGCCGAAGCAGGCCGGCAGCAGCCATGGAGTGGCTGCTGCTCGCGGTCGAGGGCTGCACAAGAGAGGGGGTATCGGGTTTTAGGGTTAGAGTGGATTCGGGTCGGGTTGTTGGGTCCGGTTTGGGTCTGGAAAGTCATGGGTTATGTTAGTTGGGTCCGGGTCCGGGTCCGAGTCCGGGTTAAGTGACTCGGGCTCGGGTATTTTTATTTTTTAAGTTTTAAGTTTAATTAAGTGTTAAATGGGTCTAACTAAATCCCAAAAATTTAATTGGGTTCCATTTAATTATTTGGTTTGAATTTAATTGTTATTGGGCTTAATTAAATTAAATTAAGTTAGCCCAATAATTTGTTGGCTTGGGAGTCCATGGAAATTATTAGGCCAGTCTTTGGGTTTTTGGGTACATTGGGCCAGATTAAGTTGTTATTGGGCCAAGTGTGTGCTAATGGGCTTTAATTGATTTATTGGGCTTAGAAATGTGTTAATGGGCTTAAGTATGTTAATGGGCTAGTCTCAGTGTTATTGGGCCAAAATTTAAGAAAATGAGCTTGAGTGTTAAGGCCAGCAATTCAGTACAAATCATGAGAAATTGCATGTATCCTAATTATATATTTAATTATTTTATGCATGAAAGTTATTTTAGTATTTATATGTTAGTATAAATATTAAATTAAATATATATGAAGGACACAAATTTTATTTAAGTACACGCATTCATGAAATAATTTTATGGCATGATTTCATGTTTAAGGTTGAGCAAGAAAATAATTTTATCTTGGAAGTTGAAGTAGTGTGACAATTTAAGGGGGGCAAGTCCCCACATGTTAAGGGCAGTTTACTGTCAATTTAAGGGTAGTTTACTACCAGCAAGAGGTTATTCGTCACCGCCGCGTACGTTGGTTTTAAGAGACTGGTCAGTCGAACCATTTAAGTTTAAGGTTACACTATGGATATGACCATGCGATGTTAGAAAAATATTATGCTCAACAATGTGTAAGTATGTATTATATGATTATATTTAAGATCAAGTTTAAGCAAGATTTTAAGTTATGATTCATGATTTTTTTTAAGCATGCCCATTCATGTATATGTTATGTATTAGTATTTCAGTGATTTAAATTATTTTAAATCCTTGTTATGTTAGCATGTTGGGCCTCTAGGCTCACTACACTTATATGGTGCAGGTGAGTACGTAGAGGAAGATGTAGTACCTACCGGCGGCGAGGACGTATGAGCAGACAGGCAGTGATCCCCCGCGGCCATCGTCTGAGTCATTATGAATATTTTTAAGAATTTTAAACTCTGTTATTTATTTATTTCTTTTATGTCTTTTCAGTGGCGAATTTTAATACTATTTTTATTAAGTAATTTTATTGCATGCAAACTTTTAAGTTAATTGTTTTGACAGTATTTTATTTAAGTTTGACTCTGATATTTAAGTATGAAATGTTGCATTTTATTTAAGTTATTTTTAAATCTGTTTATTGTTGTGCATATATGTATGGGCATATATGTACATTTATTTTACTTAGTATATATAAAAAAAAAATAAAATTCCGCATATGTTATTTTAGAAAATTTGGTCGTTTCACTTTGACTCGAGGTTGCACACCGGCATGGATGCAGAGCTGAGTAATAATCATCGGAAAGAAAAGACCAGTTGTCTTGGAGGCAATCGAATGCCGTGTCTGATTGTGTATTACTCGGCCCACATTGATCGGCCAATCCAATTCCAGAGCTTAAAGAAGCAAGACACGTTCAATTTGTACCTCACTAGTATGTGAAATAGGCATCATGCGGCGACATACGAAGGTATACCAAGTGGCCGGGCCCAAGTAGAGGTATTTTTCCAGAAAACACTGGTAAGTGATAGGATTCTGCGAGGCTGCAACGACAAAGCAAAATTGAGTAAGAACCTTGTTAAAATCCGGGTCGATGAAAAGGATTTGGTATAGATTGTCGTCGACATGCGGCATCTCTAGCAAACTATTCAGCTCATGTACCTCAAATGAAACCAAATTACCTCGGACGAAAGCTTTACCATCAGCACGTTCGGCAGCATTGGCATATAATTCCCTAACAAGAGGGACAACGGCCGGGGAGGGCTGCTTACAGAATGTCCCCCAACCACGGTTAGCAAATTTTAAAGCCACCTCGCTATCTGTAAAGTCAAGTTCAAAACCCCTCTCAGTAATAGGGGAGCGATAGGCCTACGCGTGGTCATATCTATCTTGTGCCGCTTGATTGACGAATTGGACGGCAAGGTTGATTGAAGTGTTGGATGCCCGGGCGCCTTGGCGAGAATATTTGTCGGTCTCTTGAGTGCGTTTAGCTGGCATGATGTCCCAAAATGGCACAAATAGTAGTAGAGGTTATTCGTCGAACACTTGGCGTGCAAACAAAATTCCGGTGGACTCCGAGGTATGCCTGTAACACCCGGTATTTTAATACGTAAATTCGCATGCATAATTAGGAAGTTTATTTATTTAAAATTTTAGATTTATGGGTTAAATAATTATGTGAAATTATTTGTGCATGTTTTAAGTTATTTTTAAGCATTTAACCCATAATTAGTGATTTTCATGATTTATGGAAATTTAATTATTTTATCGCGTAGACGGGACCGTGGACGGACGAGATGACAACTTTCTATCCAATTTATTTCATGAGCATCTTTAGAGCCCAAAAATATTATTTTGAGTTTTATTTCCTCAAAATTATCAGTATTTAATTTTATATAATTTTAGGAGTCCATTTTTATCCAAATTTAGCCAAAATAATGACTTTTTACTATCTTTAAAATTCCCTTAATTATATATTTCGGGATTTTATTAAAGTTATCAGATTTTAAATATTATTTAGAGTTTTTTAAGTTATATATATATTGTATATTTAAAACGCTTATTAATATTTTAATTATCCTAAACCTTATTTTATTCTAATTACCCTAAACCTACCCCCAAAAGCCTACGTTAAATCACTCAGCCGCCACCCCACCATCTTCATCATCTTCTTCATCGGCCATCAACCCCTAGGACTCCATAGCCACGTTTTTGAAGCTCCAAGTCAAGTTGTCGTCGCCCCGTCGTCCCGGAATCGTTCCACGCGCCTATTTCTCTTCAAACATCGGTGCAAGGCATGTACCTTTTCATTTTAACGTGCCATATCAGTGTTTATTCATGTGTGTGTGCGTGAGCATCAGTTCCCTTCAAGAATTTTCAGAAAAACGAGAGTTGTTATGGTTTTATGCATTTGTTCTTGTGATTCTTGATCATCTTCATGATTTTATTAGCCATGGTTCGTACCACTGCTGGTCGAAGGGATTTAGGGTGTGTGAGGGTTGCCTAGACTCGAATGGCTCGAGTGGCTCGAGCCAAACGAGCCCAGGAAACCAGCTGTTGCTGGTCGGCCCCTTGGATGCGCAGAATAGGGTTTCGTGGAAGGGGGCTCGGGATTGGTTCTGAGGGTTTCATGGGGCTGGGTCAAGGACTAGGTTCGAACCGCCCAGATGTGGGCAACATCTGGGTGGTGGTGCTCCGGCCAGTGGCGGCCAAAGCAGGCCGGCAGCAGCCAAGGAGTGGCTGCTGCTCACGGCCGCGGCAGAATCGGGAAGAGGGGGGATCGGGTTCTAGGGTTTGGGTGGATCCGGGTCGGGTTGTTGTGTTCGGGTCGGGTCTGGAAAGTCATGGGTTATGTTAGTTGGGTCCGGGTGCGGATTAAGTTAGTCGGGCTCGGGTAATTTATTTTTAAGTTAATTATTAAGTTAAAGTGTTTTAATTGGGCTAATTAGATTAATTAAATTTGAAGTAGCCCGTACCCTAATTGAGTAATTAAAGGATTAATGCTAATTAATTGAATTGGGTATTGGACGGATCGGAAGCTCCGAAGGCACGATCGGAAGCTCCGAACAGGATCGGAAGCTCCGATGAGCGATCGGAGGCACCGATCGATATTACGTCAGGCATGACGTGTGGTTGGATCGGAAGCTCCGATCAGGACCGGAGGCTCCAATCACCCCTATCCGGAGTCAACAAGTGATATTTTGACACGTGGCAGATCAGGATCTTCGGAAGCTCCGATGGCAGGATCGGACGTTCCGATCGAGGTTCGGACGTTCCGATCGTTGTCTATAAATAGAAGGACGAGACTTCACTTTCATTTGCCAATTCCGATTTCTCCTTTCCTTTCTAGTCCTTTTGGAGCTGTTCTAGCCTTCTTAGGCTTGGTCCGGAGGTCGGAGAGGCGTTCGGTAGTCGTAGCGGAGTCGTGCCCAAGTTCTGGAGGCATCGACATCAAAGGGCTAACGACGGACGAAGGTATAGCTTTTGCTTTCTATAAATATTTAGGAGTATGCAATAGCTTAGTTAAGGCTTTTAGAGCACTTTGATGATAGTAGTATCATTTGGCAGTGTAGAGCAGACTATAGGCGTGGACCTAGAGTTGGTAGAGCTTTCACTGTATTGAGGTACGAAAGTACTGTTCGAGATATCCTGACTGAGTATGCATGTATTATGTGACTGCATGATTTATATGCCATGATATTATGCTGCATTCATTTGCATCTTGCTGTATCTCCTTCGAGATGTCTGTTAGTAGGGTTGTACCCTATCCTGTTAGTGGATGGACTTCCATCGATTTGGGTCCGGCGTATCCACGATTATCTCGGTATGGGAGCCACCTCCTGAAGCGACGGCACAGCGTGCTACATTCCAGGGCCCGGTCTGTTTCTGTTATCTGATCCTTGACCTCGAGTCTATAGGGAGTTCACTTTGCATGCATGTATACTCATACTCTCGCACTGAGCGTTTTATGCTCACGTCTCGTACTCAGTATTTTCTGGACACCCTATTCCATGGGGCAGGTTTGCGATTGGACGAGGAGGGTGGATCCAGAAGGGGCTAGTCAGTGGTTGGCCAGCTGGAGCTTCGTCTAGGTTTTATTACTGTTGTTTTGGGTTTATACAGCTATTCGATTTGGTTGTATATTATTGGATAATTACAGATTCCTTTACTTGGGATTGTATAATGTTATTGGATTCCGCAGTTTTATTCTGATATCTGTTTAAATTAAGTTAATTGCATGCATAAGTTCTGTTTAGTAGGTGATCCGGGTAAGAGTCACTACATTTATGGTATCAGAGCATGCAAAAGATTTCTTGGGATTTAGTCTCATCTTGAGGTATTTTTGTAGATGTCAAATCGTGACGACCAGAGTTCTCATGGCAGTGTTGGTGGGCGTTGGGGTGATGCCGACCGGGAGCCTCGTCGAGAACGGCGTCATCGTCACCATGACGACGAGCGTTTCACTGTGCGTCGATTCTTAGCTATGGGTCCCAAGCCCTTAGTTGGAGGTGAGTCTCCGGAGGATGCGGAGAACTGGTTAGACCGCATAAAGACGACTTTTCAGACTTTCCAATGCACCGAGGAGCAGAAGGTGGAGACCCTTGGCTATCTTCTAGATGGGCGTGCGCGCAGGTGGTGGAGGTTTACTTCTGTACCTTTTGTTGCGGCGAGAGGAGTGGCCACCTGGGCCGAGTTCCGCACAGCTTTCCAAAAGCGGTATTTTCCTCCTGCACTCCGACAGTCGAAGGCAGGCGAGCTACTGAGTCTGTGACAGGGAACCATGTCTATCGATGAGTATCAGCAGAGGTTCTTTGATCTGCTATCCTATTGCCCCGAGATTGCTGATAGCTCAGAGATGAAGTATAATCTGTTCCTTCAGGGCCTTAACCCTGAGATCCATGACCGTGTGGCGGTTGGCGACGACATGTCCTACGAGGGTTTGGTGAGCCGTTGTCACCAGGCGGAGGACAGCATTCGGCGGAACAGGTCTTTCCCTCAGTCGAGGCCTGCTAGTTCTTTGGGTCCCCGTGCCCAAACTTTCAAGAAGTCTGGATCTTCTTCTTCCTCTGGTTCTGGAGGTATTGTCCGTTTCGGTAAGAAGGACAAGTGTGATCACTGTGGGAAGAACCATCCATCCGACAAGTGCCGCAGAGCTTCTGGAGCTTGTTTCCGTTGTGGAGAGACTGGTCATATCCGGAGGGATTGTCCACTTTCTGGGGGAGGCGGTTCTGGTTCTGGTTCAGGATCGGGTTCTCAGGCCACCGTTCAGCAGAGGTCGCAGGTACAGTCTGCTGGGAGTTCTCGTTTGAGGCCACAAGCTTCTGGCCAGGTGTTTGCCCTGAGACATGATCAGGCTGTGGAGGAGAATGAGAAAGTCATCGCAGGTACATTTATGCTTTATGGTATACCTGCTCTTGTACTTATTGACACTGGTGCATCTCATTCCTTCATTTCTGCACGTTTTGTTAAGAGGCATAAGTTACCATGCATTGCACTAGACGTAGTGATGTCTGTTTCTACTCCGACGGGCCAATCTGCTTTGGCTAAGCGTCTAGTGATGGGTTGCCCTTTAGAGTTCGAAGGGAACATTCTGTTAGCGAATCTCATGGTCCTGGCGATGGACGACTTTGATTGCATTCTGGGAATAGATGTGCTGACTACCTATCGAGCTTCAGTGGACTGCTATCAGAGATTAGTACGCATTCATCCGGAGGGGAGTGAGAGCTGGTTTTTCTATGGTGAGGGAGCGCGACCCCCGATGCCTTTGGTATCAGTTTTGAGAGCCTGTCGAGCTCTAGAGTCTGGCGGGGAAGGCTACCTTATCTATGCAGTTGATTTGTCCGCTGAGAGTATTGGGATAGAGAGCATTCCTGTTGTGGATGAATTTCCAGATGTGTTTCCTGATGAGATTCCGGGTTTTCCTCCTGCTAGGGAAGTCGAGTTTGGCATAGAGTTGATGCCGGGTACTTCGCCTATTTCTAGAGCACCGTATCGTCTGGCTCCGTCAGAGATGCGTGAGTTAAAGAATCAGCTACAGGATCTTTTGGACAAGGGGTACATTCGTCCTAGTGTATCTCCTTGGGGAGCTCCTGTTCTCTTCGTGAAGAAGAAGGATGGGTCGATGCGGCTGTGCATTGACTATCGGCAGCTGAATCGAGTGACTGTGAAGAACAAGTATCCGTTGCCTCGTGTTGATGACTTGTTTGACCAGCTGCAGGGCACATCAATTTACTCCAAGATTGACTTGAGATCTGGGTATCATCAGTTGAGAGTCCGTGATCCGGACGTAGCCAAGACTGCATTCCGTACTCGCTATGGGCATTACGAGTTCCTAGTGATGCCATTTGGTTTGACTAATGCGCCGGCTATATTCATGGATCTGATGAACCGTGTCTTCAGGGAGTATTTGGACAAGTTTGTCGTGGTCTTCATTGAAGACATCCTGGTTTATTCACGTAATACGGAAGAGCATGTTTCTCACTTGCGGTTGGTACTGCAGACTCTTCGAGATGAGCAATTGTACGCCAAGCTGAGCAAGTGTGAGTTCTGGATGGATAGAGTGGTTTTTCTTGGCCATATCATATCCAGGGAGGGGATTTCTGTTGATCCAAGCAAGATTGAAGCGGTACTTAATTGGTCGCGTCCGACGACAGTTGCTGAGATCCGTAGTTTTCTGGGTCTAGCAGGGTATTATCGTCGCTTCATTCTGAACTTCTCTCAGTTAGCTCGACCGTTGACGCAGCTTACCCGCAAGGGTGTGGATTTTGAGTGGTCCTCCGAGTGTGAGGAGAATTTCCGTGAGCTTCGACGGCGGTTGACTTCTGCGCCGGTATTGGCATTACCGTCAGGATCTGGAGGGTATGTAGTTTACACGGATGCTTCTCTTCAGGGGTTAGGTTGTGTCCTGACTCAGAATGGGCATGTGATCGCATACGCTTCTAGACAGCTGAAGCTTCACGAGGACAACTACCCAGTCCATGATTTGGAATTGGCAGCCATTGTGTTCGCTTTGAAGATCTGGCGTCATTATCTTTATGGAGAGAAATTTGAGATCTTCACCGACCATAAGAGTCTCAAGTATTTGTTCACTCAGGCAGAATTGAACATGAGACAGAGACGTTGGATGGACTTGCTTAAGGACTATGATTGCGAGATTAAGTACCATCCGGGAGCTGCTAATCTCACCGCTGATGCTTTGAGTCGCAAGGTGCGACTATCCGCACTTCAGACTTGTTCGATGTCTAGTGCGATCTGTGACTGTTGTACTTCAGGTTTTACCTTCAAGCATAAGAAAGGTATGCAGAGTATCCAGATGTTTGCGATATTATCTGAGCCAGCCTTGTACTCGCGGATCCGAGATGCTCAGATGTCTGATTCAAAGACCCAGCGTTTAGCTCGTCTAGCTAACGAGGGTAGCTCGTCTGGATTTCATTATCAGTCAGATGGCTTTCTGTGTTTGTCTAGTAGGCTTGTGATTCCGCAGGATGAAGAGTTGCGAGAGAAGATTTTATCTCAGGCACATCGCACTAAGTTGAGTATTCATCCTGGGAGCAACAAGATGTACAAGGATCTACGTACTCGTTTCTTGTGGAAGGGAATGAAACGCATTGTTTATCAGTTTGTTTTGAGATGTTTGGTGTGTCAACAGGTCAAGGCAGAGCACCGACGACCTGGAGGATTGCTTCACAGTCTGCCTATTCCTGAATGGAAATGGGAGTTTATCACTATGGACTTTGTGACCCATTTGCCGGTATCCCCGAGGAACTGTGATGCTATCTGGGTTGTGGTAGACCGACTCACCAAGTCAGCGCATTTCATTGCCTATAACCGAGAGTACTCTGTGGATCGCATGGCTCGGTTGTACATTCAGGAGATCGTTCGACTTCATGGAGTGCCTGTGAGCATTGTCAGCGATCGGGACCCCAGGTTTACTTCTAGATTCTGGGGGAGTGTTCAGCGTGCGATGGGTACTACTCTCAGTTTGAGTACAGCCTATCATCCGGAGACTGATGGTCAGTCAGAGCGCACTATCCGTACGTTAGAGGATATGCTTAGAGCGTGCGTCTTGGATTTTGGTTTCAGCCTGGCAGGATCATTTGCCGTTGATCGAGTTCGCTTACAACAACAGCTATCACACTAGTATTGGGATGGCACCTTTTGAAGCGTTGTATGGGCGACGTTGTCGTACTCCACTCTTCTGGGAAGAAGTGGGGGAGAGACAGGCTGAAGGACCGAAGTTTATCCTGCAGGCGATAGACATTGTTGATCAGATCAAGAAACGGATTAAGACTGCACAGGATCGTCAGGCCAGCTATGCTAATATTAAGCGTAGGCCCTTGCAGTTCGAGGTCGGGGAGAAAGTGTTTCTGAGAGTGTCACCTTTCCGCAAGATTCTCAGATTTGGCCTTAAGGGCAAGTTGTCTCCCAGATTTATCGGTCCGTTTGAGATCTTGGAGAGCATTGGCGATTTGGCTTATCGACTAGCTTTGCCACCGCATCTATCCAGTATTCACGACGTGTTCCACGTATCTCTGTTGCGACGGTATGTGGCGGATGAATCTCATATTCTGCAGCGGTCTGAGGTTCAGGTAGACAAGGATTTGACTTATGTTGAGAAACCTCTTCGTATCCTGGATTATAAGGATAAGGTTTTACGGAATAAAGTCATTCCTTTGGTTTTAATTCAGTGGCAGCGCCGAGGCACTGAGGAAGCCACTTGGGAGCTTGAGGACAGGATGCGTAAAGACCATCCTGAGTTGTTTTGATTTCATTCTTTAAGTTGTATTCAGTTGCAAACTCTGTAAACGTTTGATTGAATAAAGAATGTTTCTGATTTCTGTAATTGCATTCGGTACTTAAGATCTGATTTCGAGGACGAAATATCTTAAGTGGGGGAGAATGTAGTAGCCCGTACCCTAATTGAATAATTAAAGGATTAATGCTAATTAATTGAATTGGGTATTGGACGGATCGGAAGCTCCGAAGGCACGATCGGAAGCTCTGAACATGATCGGAAGCTCCGATGAGCGATCGGAGGCACCGATCGATATTACGTCAGGCATGACGTGTGGTTGGATCGGAAGCTCCGATCAGGACCGGAGGCTCCGATCACCCCTATCCGGAGTCAACAAGTGATATTTTGACACGTGGCAGATCAGGATCTTCGGAAGCTCCGATGGCAGGATCGGACGTTCCGATCGAGGTTCGGACGTTCCGATCAAGGATCGGAAGTTCCGATCGTTGTCTATAAATAGAAGGCCGAGACATCACTTTCATTTGCCAATTCCGAGTTCTCCTTTCCTTTCTAGTCCTTTTGGAGCTGTTCTAGCCTTCTTAGGCTTGGTCCGGAGGTCGGAGAGGCGTTCGGTAGTCGTAGCGGAGTCGTGCCCAAGTTCTGGAGGCATCGACATCAAAGGGCTAACGACGGACGAAGGTATAGCTTTTGCTTCCTATAAATATTTAGGAGTATGCAATAGCTTAGTTAAGGCTTTTAGAGCACTTTGATGATAGTAGTATCATTTGGCAGTGTTGAGCAGACTATAGGCGTGGACCTAGAGTTGGTAGAGCTTTCACTGTATTGAGGTACGAAAGTACTGTTCGAGATATCCTGACTGAGTATGCATGTATTATGTGACTGCATGATTTATATGCCATGATATTATGCTGCATTCATTTGCATCTTGCTGTATCTCCTTCGAGATGTCTGTTAGTAGGGTTGTACCCTATCCTGTTAGTGGATGGACTTCCATCGATTTGGGTCCGACGTATCCACGATTATCTCGGTATGGGAGCCACCTCCTAAAGCGACGGCACAGCGTGCTACATACCAGGGCCCGGTCTGTTTCTGTTATCTGATCCTTGACCTCGAGTCTATAGGGAGTTCACTTTGCATGCATGTATACTCATACTCTCACACTGAGCGTTTTATGCTCACGTCTCGTACTCTGTATTTTCTGGACACCCTATTCCATGGGGCAGGTTTGCGATTGGACGAGGAGGGTGGATCCAGAAGGGGCTAGTCAGTGGTTGGCCAGCTGGAGCTTCGTCTAGGTTTTATTACTATTGTTTTGGGTTTATACAGCTATTCGATTTGGTTGTACATTATTGGATAATTACAGATTCCTTTACTTGGGATTGTATAATGTTATTGGATTCCGCAGTTTTATTCTGATATCTGTTTAAATTAAGTTAATTGCATGCATAAGTTCTGTTTAGTAGGTGATCCGGGTAAGGGTCACTACAAAATTAATGGGATACATTTAAGTTTATTAATGGGCTTGAATGATTAAATTAAGTTAGTCCAATAATTTTTAAGGGCTTGGGGGCCCATGAAAAATTATTGGTCCAGTTTTTGAGCTTTTGGGCCCATTGGGCCAAAATAGGTTGTTATTGGGCCAGGAATATTTTAATGGGCTTGAATTTATTAATTGGGCCTAGAAATGTATTTTTGGGTTTAAGTGTGTTAATGGGCCAGTCTCAGTGTTAATGGGCCAAAATTTAAGAAAATGGGCTTGAGTGTCAGGGCCAGCAATTCAGTACAACCCATGAGAAATTGCATGTGTCCTGAATATATATTTAATTATTTTTATGCATGGAAGTTATTTTTAGTATTTATATTTAGTATGAAATTAAATTAAATATATATGAAGGACACACATTTTATTTAAGTACATGCATTAATGAAATAATTTTTATGCACGATTTAATGTTTAAGGTTGAGCAAAAGAAAATAATTTTATGTTGGAAGTTGAAGTAGTGTGACAAATTAAGAGGGATTCGTCCCCATATGTGAACTATTGAAGGGCAGTTTACTGCCAATTTAAGAGGTGATTCGTCACCGCCACGTACGTTGGTTTACCACGCTGATCAGTATTTAATGTATGTATGGTTACACTATGGATACGACCTTTCGATGTTAGAAAATACTTTGCTCAACAATGTTTATGTATTATTACGATATTCAAGTTTAATTTAAGTTTATGTTATATTCATGATATTTTTAAGCATGCTCATTCATGTGTATGTTATGTATTAGTATTAAAGTGATTTAAATTATTTTAAACCCTTGTTATGTTAGCATGTTGGGCCTCTAGGCTCACTACACTGATATGGTGCAGGTGAGTACGTAGAGGAGGATGTAGTACCCACCGGCGGCGAGGACCTATGAGCGAACAAGCAGTAACCCCGTGACCATTGTTTGAGTCTACGTCATGTTTTGAATATTTTTATCGTGTTTTACATTTTTATTTATTTTCAGTGGTGGATATTATTACTCATCTTATTTAAATATTTTCAGTGCATGAAAATTTTATTTATTTTTCTTATGTCAATATTTTATTAAATGTTAGACTCAGATATTTAATTTATTAAAGGTTGCATTTTTATTTAAGTTATTTATTTTTAAATCTATTTATTCTGTGCATATATGTATGGGCATGTATGTATGTATTTTTACTTAGTAAGTATATAAAAAAAAATTCGCATATTTATTTATATTTAGAGAGTTAGGGTCGTTTCAGTTGGTATCAAAGCACGGTCCTTGCAGGGGTCATTACTGCTATGCGAGCTCAGAAAATCCACGCTACCGGTCTGTAAGTTTTACGTGTTTATATAATGATTTACTTTTAAGAATTTAAGTTAGCATTAATGTTAAAACACTTAGTTATACATGACGATTTACGTAAAGAAATATGTGGTAGTGCAGAATGCCTCCGAGACCTATGAACAGGCGTGGGGAATCTCCACCTCCACCTCCATCTCCGCAGAACCCACTTGCAGCATTGGAGCAGGCCAATGCTAATATGATGGCAGGGATTACTGCTCTGCTGGAGCAGCAGGCTACACGTCCTAGACTGTCCCACGAGGAGGACGTAGCTGAGCGGTTCCAGAAGAAGGGGCCGAAGGAGTTCACTGGTACCACCGATCCATTGGTGGCTGAGGGGTGGATTCGCTCTTTGGAGTCCATCTTTGCATACATGGGGATTACTGACGCGGACAGGGTGAACTGTGCGACTTATATGATGAGGGAAGATGCAGCTCTTTGGTGGGAGGGTGCTGCCAGGGGAGTACATCTTCCTACATTGACTTGGGCGGAGTTTAGGCGTATCTTCTACGCCAAGTATTTCACGGACGATGTGCGCAGTCGCATGATCCGGGAGTTTATGAGTCTCCGACAGGGGGATAGGTCAGTGGTTGAGTATGTGAGACAGTTCGAGAGGGGATGTCATTTTGTGCCTCTGATTTCAGATAGTCCACCGGAGAAGATGAGGCAGTTTGTGGAGGGACTGAAGGTGGATATCAAGCATGACGTACGTATGATGGATGTCGCTACATATGAGGCAGTAGTTAGTAGAGCACTGAGGTCAGAGGAGGGTAGGAGAGAGATACAGCGAGAGCAGCAGGGGAAGAGACAGATTCAGTCTGGATTCCAGCGACCATCTTCGCAGCCTCCTGCGAAGAAGCAGTATACTGGGACGTCTAAGGGCCCGAACCAGCAGCAGAGGCCACAACAGCCGAGGGGCGGGGCCCCTAATACTGGAGGTTTTCCTACTTGCCCGAAGTGTCAGAAGATGCATTCGGGACCTTTTATTTTTGGAGCAGGAGTTTGTTTCAACTGTAGAGAGCCAGGGCACCAGATAGCTAATTGCCCGAGGAAGAAGAACATTGCTGGTAGAGTGTTCGTTATGCAGGCAAAGGAGGCCGACCCAGACACCTCCTTGATCACCAGTATATCTTACCCCTAGTATTTTATAATTTCTTCCTTTGGTTAAGAATTTTGATTTTTCTTTGTGAAATAATTTGTATTTGGGATTTTTCTATCTGCATGTTAGAATAAGAAGCATGTTTTACTTGTGACTAGAATTAAGGGTTATTAGTGACTTATCTTTGGGGGAAAGTTTAGTAGTGGTATGAAATTGTTGGGATTCTTCTGCGTGCAGGGAGAATTCTAGTTGGAGGCAACTCCACGTTTGCGTTGCTAGATTCAGGGGCTACGCATTCGTTTATCTCCCTGGAGTTTATCAGACGGGTAGGCATCACACCTGAGATTGTTGACAGTGGTTATGATGTCACTATGCTGTCAGAACAGATTATTTATACCTCTAGTGTCATTCGAGAACTGGAGTTGGAGCTTCAGGGGCACTCCATTCGCGCAAATATGGTGGTTTTGCCGTTGAGTGGATTTGATTTGATATTGGGTATGGACTGGTTGACAGTCAATGGAGCTTCGATTGACTTTTGTTGGAGATCAGTGTCAGTGAAACCATTAGAAGGCGACCCGTTTACCTTCCATGCATCTCAGAGCAGTGATATTCCTCAGGTGATATCTCTTATTCAGGCAAGGAAGCTGTTGAAACGGGGTTGCCAAGGTTTTCTAGCAAGTAATTTCACGGCCTCAGGACCATCTAGCAGATCATTATCAAAGATAGAGGTGGTTCGTGACTTTCCCGACGTCTTTCCGGAGGATGTTGCAGGAATTCCACCAGTGAGAGATGTGGAGTTCAGCATCGACTTAGTGCCAGACACCATGCCTATCTCTAAGGCAACATACAGACTAGCTCCTACCGAGATGAAAGAGTTGAAGGAGCAGATTCAGGAGTTATTAGAGAAAGGATTTGTTCGTCCTAGCTTTTCTCCATGGGGAGCTCCAGTGTTATTTGTGAAGAAGAATGATGGCAGTATGAGACTGTGCATCAATTATCGAGAGCTCAATAGGGTCACATTGAAGAATAAGTACCCACTGCTGAGGATAGAGGACTTATTTGATCAGTTGCAGGGAGCTTCGGTGTTCTCCAATATCAACCTGCGGTCTGGTTATCATCAGCTGCGAGTTAGAGAGGTAGATGTGTCCAAGACTGCTTTCCGGACACGTTATGGGCATTACGAGTTCTTAGTGATGCCATTTGGGATGACCAATGCTCCAGCGGTTTTCATGGATCTCATGAACCGGGTATTTCAGCCGTATCTTGATCAGTTCATCATAGTCTTCATTGATGATATCTTGATCTACTCTAGGAGCATTGAGGAGCATAGGCAGCATCTACAGACAGCCTTGCAAACTTTGAGGGAGCATCGTTTGTATGCCAAGTTCAGCAAGTGCGAGTTTTGGCTTGAGCAGGTGGAATTTCTTGGCCACATTATTTCTAGAGATGGGATTGCAGTGGATCAGTCGAAGGTTGAGGCAGTGCAAAAATGGGGTATTTCGAAGAATGCTTCGGAGATTCGCAGTTTCTTGGGTTTGGCAGGATACTATAGGAAGTTCATCAAGGGTTTTTTCTCTATTAAAGTACCCTTGACTTCCTTAACCAAGAAGAATGCGAAGTTTGTTTGGAGTCCAGACTGTCAGAGGAGCTTCGATCAGCTGAAGGAAGCACTCACTACCGCACCGGTTTTGGCGATGGCAGTACCACACGAGGAGTTAGTGGTGTACACCGACGCGTCTAAGCTAGGTTTAGGCGCAGTACTTATGCAGTGTGGTAAGGTTATTGCTTATGCGTCGAGGCAGTTAAAGATTCATGAGCAGAACTACCCGACACATGACTTGGATTTAGCAGCAGTGGTCTTCGCTTTGAAAATCTGGAGGCACTATCTGTATGGCGAGAAGTGCAAGATTTTCACTGATCACAAGAGCCTCAAGTACTTCTTCACTCAGAAGGAGTTGAACATGAGGCAACGGAGATGGTTGGAGTTGGTTAACGATTACGACTGTGACATTAGCTACCATCCGGGTAAAGCTAATGTAGTGGCCGATGCTTTGAGTCGGAATTCGTCAGTGGTATCGTGTTTGTCAGTGCAGTTACCACTGCAGAGTGAGATTCAGAGGTTTGATTTTGAGTTTTACTCGAGTGGTCATGCACCGAGCTTGTCAGTATTGACGGTGCAGCCGATTTTACGAGATCGGATCAGAGAGGGACAGTCTACTGATGAGGAGTTGCAGCGTTGGAGACAGAGAGATGAGGCCAAGGGTGGTCTTCTGTATACAGTTGTGGATGGAATTGTTCAGTACTGTGGTAGAATGTGGGTACCGAACGTCGATCAGTTGAGAGCTGAGATTCTAGCAGAGGCTCACACATCTCCGTACTCCATTCACCCCGAAAGTACGAAGATGTACTGAGATTTGCAGCTATTGTATTGGTGGCCCGGGATGAAGAGAGACATCGGGAGAGTTGTGTCAGAGTGCCTGACTTGTCAGCAGGTCAAGGCTGAGCATCAGCGTCCAGTAGGATTTCTTAGACCTCTTCCTATTCCGGAATGGAAATGGGAGAATATTACGATGGACTTTGTAGTTGGTTTACCGAGGAGTGCCAGAGGTTGCACAGCTATTTGGGTGATCGTGGATAGACTCATTAAGTCCGCTCATTTCTTACCAGTGAGGACTACTTACTCGTTGACACAGTATGCAGAGCTTTACATCAAGGAGATAGTTAGACTGCATGACATACCAGTGTCGATAGTATCAGACAGAGATCCGAGATTTACGTCTGCGTTTTGGAAGATTTTGCACACTGCATTGGGGACTAGACTTTTGTTCAGTACAGCGTTCCATCCCCAGACAGATGGACAGTCTGAGAGGGTGATACAGATTCTTGAGGATTTACTGAGAGCCTGTGTCATCGATTTTCAGAGCACATGGGAGACGAGATTGCCGTTAGTGGAATTTACCTATAACAACAGTTTTCAGTCGTCTATAGGTATGGCTCCTTATGCAGCATTGTACGGGAGGAGATGCAGATCTCCTGTGCATTGGGATGAGGTTGGTGAGAGGATTTTACTTGGTCCTGAGATCGTGCAGCAGACAGCTGACATTGTGACTCAGATTCGGGATCGAATGAGGACTGCTCAGAGTCGTCATAAGAGTTACGCAGATACTCGACGACGAGAGTTGGAGTTCGCAGTAGGTGATCACGTGTTTCTGAGAGTGTCACCTATGAAGGGAGTGGTACGATTTGGCCGGAGAGTGAAGCTTAATCCAAGGTATATAGGGCCATTCGAAATCTTGGAGAGAGTTGGCGCGTTGGCCTACCGTTTAGCTCTACCACCAGGGCTTGCAGCAGTGCACAACGTCTTCCATGTATCCATGCTTTGGAGATATGTCTATAACCCGTCGTATGTGTTGGATTTCGAGCCCTTGCAGTTGCCACCTGATCTAGTTTATGAGGAGAGGCCAGTACGGATCTTGGCTAGGGAGGAGCGGAGACTTAGGACGCGAGTCATACCGATGGTCAGAGTCCAGTGGCTGAACCACTCGGAGGAGGAAGCTACTTGGGAGACCGAGGCAGACATGAGGACTCGCTACGCGGAGTTATTTGGGTAAGTACTTTAATTTCGAGGACGAAATCCAATTTAAGGGGGGGGGGGGGGGGAGAATTGTAACACCCGGTATTTTAATACGTAAATTCACATGCATAATTAGGAAGTTTATTTATGTAAAATTTTAGATTTATGGGTTAAATAATTATGTGAAATTATTTGTGCATGTTTTAAGTTATTTTTAAGCATTTAACCCATAATTAGTGATTTTCATGTTTTATGGAAATTTAATTATTTTATCGCGTAGACGGGACCGTGGACGGACGAGATGACAACATTCTATCCAATTTATTTCATGAGCATTTTTAGAGCCCAAAAATATTATTTTGAGTTTTATTTCCTCAAAATTATCAGTATTTAATTTTATATAATTTTAGGAGTCCATTTTTATCCAAATTTAGCCAAAATAATGACTTTTTACTATCTTTAAAATTTCCTTAATTATATATTTCGGGATTTTATTAAAGTTATCAGATTTTAAATATTATTTTGAGTTTTTTAAGTTATATATATATTGTATATTTAAAACCCTTATTAATATTTTAATAATCCTAAACCTTATTTTATTCTAATTACCCTAAACCTACCCCCAAAATCCTACGTTAAATCACTCAGCCGCCACCCCACCATCTTCATCATCTTCTTCATCGGCCATCAACCCCTAGGACTCCATAGCCAAGTTTTTTGAAGCTCCAACTCAAGTTGTCGTCGCCCCGTCGTCCCGAAATCGTTCCACGCGCCTATTTCTCTTCAAACATCGGTTCAAGGCATGTCCCTTTTCATTTTAACGTGCCATATCAGTGTTTATGTGTGTGTGTGTGCGTGAGCATCAGTTCCCTTCAAGAATTTTCAGAAAAACGAGAGTTGTTATGGTTTTATGCATTTGTTCTTGTGATTCTTGATCATCTTCATGATTTTCTTAGCCATGGTTCATACCACTGCTGGTTGAAGGTATTTAGGGAGTGTGAGGGTTGCCTAGACTCGAATGGCTCGAGTGGCTCGAGCCAAACGAGCCCAGGAAACCAGCTGTTGCAGGTCGGCCCCTTGGATGCGCAGAATAGGGTTTCGTGGAAGGGGGCTCGGAATTGGTTCTGAGGGTTGCATGGGGCTGGGTCAAGGACTAGGTTCAAACCGCCCAGACGTGGGCTACGTCTGGGCGGCAGCGCTCCGGCCAGTGGCGGCCGGAGCAGGCCGGCAGCAGCCAAGGAGTGGCTGCTGCTCACGGTACCGGCAGAATCGGGAAGAGGGGAGATCGGGTTCTAGGGTTTGGGGTGGATCCGGGTCCGGTTGTTGTGTCCGGGTCGGGTTTGGAAGGTCATGGGTTATGTTAGTTGGGTCCGGGTCCGGGTCCGGGTCCGGGTTAAGTTAGTCGGGCTAGGGTAATTTATTTTTAAGTTAATTATTAAGTTACAGTGTTTTAATTGGGCTAATTAGATTAATTAAATTAATGGGATACATTTAAGTTTATTAATGGGCTTGAATGATTAAATTAAGTTAGTCCAATAATTTTTATGGGCTTGGGGGCCCATGAAAAATTATTGGGCCAGTCTTTGGGCTTTTGGGCCCATTGGGCCAGAATAGGTTGTTATTGGGCCAGAAATTTTTTAATGGGCTTGAATTTATTAATTGGGCCTAGAAATTTATTTTTGGGTTTAAGTGTGTTAATGGGCCAGTCTCAGTGTTAATGGGCCAGAATTTAAGAAAATGGGCTTGAGTGTCAGGGCCAGCAGTTCAGTATAACCCATGAGAAATTGCATGTGTCCTGAATATATATTTAATTATTTTTATGCATGGAAGTTATTTTTAGTATTTATATGTTAGTATGAAATTAAATTAAATATATATGAACGACACACATTTTATTTAAGTACATGCATTCATGAAATAATTTTTATGCACGATTTAATGTTTAAGGTTGAGCAAAAGAAAATAATTTTATGTTGGAAGTTGAAGTAGTGTGACAATTTAAGGGGAATTCGTCCCCATATGTGAACTATTGAAGGGCAGTTTACTGTCAATTTAAGAGGTGATTCGTCACCGCCACGTACATTGGTTTACCACGCTCATCAATATTTAATGTATGTATGGTTACACTATGGATACGACCTTTCGATGTTAGAAAATACTTTGCTCAACAATGTTTATGTATTATTATGATATTCAAGTTTAATTTAAGTTTATGTTATGTTCATGATATTTTTAAGCATGCTCATTCATGTATATGTTATCTATTAGTATTAAAGTGATTTAAATTATTTTAAACCCTTGTTATGTTAGCATGTTGGGCCTCTAGGCTCACTACACTGATATGGTGCAGGAGAGTACGTAGAGGAGGATTTAGTACCCACCCGCGGCGAGGACCTATGAGCGGACAAGCAGTAACCCCGTGACCGTTGTCTGAGTCTACGTCATGTTTTGAATATTTTTATCGTGTTATACATTTTTATTTATTTTCAGTGGTGGATATTATTACTCATCTTATTTAAATATTTTCAGTGCATGCAAATTTTATTTATTTTGCTTATGTCAGTATTTTATTAAATGTTAGACTCAGATATTTAATTTATTAAATGTTTCATTTTTATTTAAGTTATTTATTTTTAAATTTATTTATTCTGTGCATATATGTATGGGCATGTATGTACGTATTTTTACCTAGTAAGTATAAAAAAAAAATTTCCGCATATTTATTTATATTTAGAGAGTTAGGGTCGTTTCAATGCCAGTGGATGATAACGATGATATGGAGGTATGTGGATGCGTCTATTAGCGGTGATGATAGTGAAAGAGGCGGCACGCAGGAACCAGAAAAATCAGAGGTGGTGGATGAGCAACGTGCAGACGATGACCGGTGTGGCGTGAATCGGCGGGGATGACCGGAGAGGAGTGGAGTTGCCGACCTGCAATGGAAGATGATTATGGTGAGAAATTAAGATTGAATGGTTTGGGGGTTAGGGATTTAGAGAAAGAGGGGATGATAGAATGAGAGAGTGGAGAAGGGGAATCGCGTTTAAAATCGCATTATAAGTGTCTCGCTCGATCGGTAGGATGTGACCGATTGAGCGAGAGAAAACATGCAAACATATTGTTTTTTCAAAAGAGTGCTCGCTCGATCGGTAAGATGTGACCGATCGAGCGAGACTAAAAATGCAAACTCACTGCCCGTGCAAAAACTATGCTCGACCGATCGAGCGACCATAAAAAATTAAAAATTATTTTTGGATTTTTCTATTGTCCGAAAAACAAAAAAAAAATCAAGAAAAAAAAACAAAAGCTATGAAATAAAATAAAACACAAGGGAAAAGAAACAAAAAACACTGGGCTGCCTCCCAGTTAGCGCTAAATTTACAGTCAGTCTATAGCTCGACTGCATGCTGCGATTTATTCGACATCTGGCGGAGCATCTAGTGTGAGATCATGCTCGTCCTCTCCAACATTCGCTTGGACTCCTTCATAGTAGTGTTTAAGTCTGTGGTCATTCACCTTGAATATTTTGGATGTGTCCAAACTTTGAATTTTGACTGCACCATGGGAAAAGACATTAGTGATAACAAACGGTCCATTCCAACGTGAGAGAAACTTACCTGGAAATAGCCGAAGTCATGAGTGATAGAGAATGACTTTCTGATCGACTTCGAATTCCCTTCTGGAGATCATTTTGTCATGGAATGCCTTCGTATTTTCCTTGTAAATCTTTGAACTGGCGTATGCATCATTGCCTATCTCCTCCAATTCTTGAAACTGCAACTTCCGATGCTCGCCACTCTCATCCATCTGCATGTTAAAGTTTTTGATATCCCAATAGGCTCTATGCTCCAATTCGACGGGCAGATGGCAAGGTTTCCTAAATATCAGCCGATATGGGGACATTCCAATTGGCTCCTTGAACGCGGTTCTGTAAGCCCACAAAGCGTCATCCAATCGCAAGCTCCAGTCCTTCATCGTAGGATTCACTATTTTCTCTAATATGGACTTGATCTCTCGGTTCAAAAACTCAGCTTGACCATTGGATTGTGGATGTTATGCAATGGAGATCCTGTGCGTCACATGGTATTTTTCATCAAACTAGCCACAGTTCGTTGCAGAAGTGCGTTCCTCTATCACTGATGATGGCTTGTGGAATCCCAAACCTAGAGAAAATATTGTGCTTGATGAACTCTGCAACCACTTTAGAATCATCAGTACGGGTGAATTTTTCTTCCACCCATTTCGAGACATAATCCACAGCAAGCAATATATAGAGATATCCATATGAACTAGGAAAAGGTCCCATGAAGTCGATGCCCCAAACATCAAAGATTTCACAAACTAAAATAGATTGCTGAGGCATCTCCTTTCGCTGGGATATATTACCTGTCTTCTGGCATTGAGTGCATGACTTACAGAAAACGTAAGCGTATTGAAATAGGGAAGGCCATAAAAATCCGCTGTCAAACACCTTTTTTGCTGTTCTTTTCGCTCCAAAGTGACCACCACAGGCATATGAGTGACAAAATGTGATAATATGGATTACCTCGCTTGCAGGTACACATCGTCGTATGACTTGATCAGCGCAGTGTTTCCATAAGTATGGATCATCTCACACAAAATACTTAGCATCGCTTCAAACTTTATCTTTCTGTGCCTTAGAAAATTCAGAGGGAAACCCATTAGTAACTAAATAATTCACAATATTCGCATACGAGGGTAATTTTTTGCTTGCTGAAAACAGTTGCTCATCAGGAAATTCTTCACGCAAGCTCAGCTCCTCATCAATATGAACTAGACGGCTCAAGTGTTCAGCGACTCGATTCTCTGTTCCTCTTTTTTCCTTTATTTCCACATCAAATTCTCTCAAGAGTAGTATCCATCTTATTAGTCTTGGTTTTGCCTCCTTATTTGCCATCAGAAAACGAAGAGCTGCATGATTAGAATAAACAATGACTTTAGCACCAATAAAATAAGAACAAAAGTTTTCTAACGCAAAAATGATCGCTAAAAGTTCTTTCTCAGTAGTAGAATAATTTTGTTGGGCATCGTTCAGAATACGCGAAGCGTAGTAGATAGCATGCGATGCTTTTTCAACTTTCTAGCCCAAAACCGCTCCTACATCATAGTCGCTGGCATCACACATGATTTCAAACGGTTTGCTCCAGTCCGGTGGTTGGATTATTGGTGCAGATGTCAATGAGTCCTTAAGTTTGCCAAAAGACTTTTTGCATGGTTCATCAAACTCAAACGGGCCATCTTTCTGCAACAGTTTGCACATAGGGGCTGCGATCTTGGAAAAGTCCTGAATGTATCTCCTGTAAAAACCTGCATGGACATGAAAAGATCTCACTTCCCGCATACTTGCGGGGTAAGGTAGAGACTTAATAATATCTATTTTAGCTTTATCTACCTCTATTCCCTTAGATGAGACGACATGACCCAAAACAATATCTTGCCCAACCATAAAATGACATTTTTCAGAATTTAGAACTAGGTTAGTTTCCACATACTGCTTCAGGACTAGAGCAAGATGAGATAAGCATTTTTTGAATGAATCACCATAGACATAAAATCATCCATAAAAACATCTAAGATATTCTCAATGTAGTCAGAAAAAATGCTACCCATACACCGTTGGAAAGTGGTCGGTGCATTACAAAGTCCAAAGGGCGTCCGTCGATATGCAAAGTTTCCGAACGGACAAGTGAATGTCGTCTTCTCCTGATCTTCTAGGGCGATCGCGATCTGAAAATAACCAAAATAACCTTCAAGAAAAAAATAGTAAGAATGACATGTTAACCTTTCAATCATCTGATCAATAAAGGGCAAAGGGAAGTGGTCTTTTCGGGATCCAGCATTTTATTTCCTGTAGTCTATACAAACCCTCCACCCATTTTGAATGTGGGTGGGAACCAATTTGTCATCCTTATTCTTCACCACAGTAATTACTGTTTTATTGGGTACCACTTGTGTTACGCCTTAAATGCATATAAATCTCGAATTATGAGATTAATGTTTTTAATGCATTAACAAGTCTTATTTCTCTATGTTTTGATGATTAACAAAACTAGGTTAAAATGTTACTAATATTTACATTGAGCTTATTATAGAGTTAAAATTTTCAAGATGAATTAAGACTAAATTCATACTCAAGATCAGAAACAAAATTCTAAGAAGTATACTGCTACGGTATCGGAAGCTCCGATTGGAGATCGGAACCTCCGATCATGATCAGAAGCATCTTCGGAAGCTAAGGGTAGATCGGAAGCTCCGATCATGGTTCGGAAGCTCCGATCTATTTCAGGGAGTTTTATATTGTTCGGAATGAAGAACGGAAGCTACGAATAACAGGTTCGGAAGCTCCGATCTATGATCGGAAGGTCCGATCATTTTCTAAGGAATATTATATTGTTCGGAAGCAGATCGGAGGCAACGAAGTGAAGCAGATCGGAAGCACCGAACGTGATCGGATGTTCCGATCTTGAACGGCCGCCTGATAATCTTGTCTGGAAGACTTTTGCCCGACACCACATTTATTGCACCGATCGGAAGCTCCGAAGTGGATCGGACGTTCCGATCCAGTACACCCGCGTGTCTCAGAATTCAAATTTCGGAAGCTCCGATGCGGGGATCGGAAGTTCCGATCGATGCCAAAATTTCAGCTATAAAAGGAGGCATTCCGAGGCCATTCAACACATCCCAACATCTTCAAGTCTCTCAATCCTCTCAAACATTATTCAAGCCATTTGTTGAGCAATTTATAGCCCCTTTTGGGTGTTCAAAATATATTCACATATCGAGTTGTATACGGGGTTGTAAAATCGAGGGTTGTTAGTTTGTGAGTTGGTTGCTCGATTTTGTAAACACTTGTGTGTGAAGCCAAGTGTATTTTACGAGTGTTGAGGCTATCCTTGGAGCCCTTAAGGCCAAGAGTGTTGAGTTGTATCGGCGCGGTGATCGTGTCAAGTTGTAAGGCTATCCTTGGAGCCATCAAGGCCAAGACGTTCAAAGTGCTAGTGGATCCTTGGTTAATCGACTTAACCAAGAAGGGGAGACGTAGACAATTTATCGTCGAACTTCCATAAACATCTCTTATCCCTTTTACTGCTTTATTTACATTACGCATTTATTTACAGCACTTATTATTTGATTGCTTAAGTCTTCCGCTTGCGTACTTGCATAATCGCTTTAAATTGCTAAAGTTGCCAATAGAACCTAAATCTCCCCCCCCCCCCCAATTAGGTTCTAACAAGTGGTATCAGAGCCACCTTTTTACAAAATATTTTCAAAAAAGGCTCTATGGCAAATCTAGCGAGCGACTATGCTCAAGGGCAATCAACAAATCGTCCTCCTCTTTTCAATGGCATAAACTACGGATATTGGAAAACCGAATGTCCCTATATATCCAATCCGTAGATTATGATCTTTGGAAATTTTCTGTGAAAGGTCCCTACATACCTACTAAAGAGGTTGAGGGTGTCAAAATTCCCAAGGGAATGGACGACTTTTCCAAGGAGGACATGCGATTAATTTCTCAAAATGCTAAAGCCATGAATATTCTTCATTGTTTCTTAGATATGAATGAGTACAACCGGATCTCAATGTGCTCATCCACTAAAGAGATATGGGACAAGTTGGAGATATGCCATGAAGGGACTAATCAAGTCAAAGAGACGAAGATCGATCTACTCCAACTCAAATATGAAACATTCGAGATGGAATCAAACGAAGATGTAGATACTATGTTCAGAAGGCTTACTCAAATTATCAATGAGCTAGCCCAACTCGGGGAACAATATCCAACCAAACAAGTATGGAGGAGAGCTCTACGCGCCTTACCCAAGGAGTGGGATGCCAAGAGGACGGCCATCATCGAGTCAAACAAAGGCGACACTGCATCCTACGATCTTGATCAACTACATGGGACTCTAAAAACCCATGAGCTGGAATTATCAACAAGGAAGGAATTAAAGAAAGAAGATACCAAGGCAAAGGGAATTGCTCTATCTAGCAAATCCAAAGAAGATGATGACGATGATGATATGGCGCTCTTCGCAAGAAAGTTCAAATGATTCATGCGAGGAAACAAATTCAAAAAGAAGCCGGACAAAGAAGTTACTTGCTACAACTGTCAACAATAAGGCCACTATGCAAATGAGTGTCCTCTTAAGAAGAAAGTTGACAAGGGAAAGAAGAAAGCACTTCTAGCCACTTGGAGCGATAGCGACGATGACGAGAAGGAAGCCAACATCTGCCTCATGGCTAAAAGTGATGACATCGTCTCCGACGAAGATGATGAGGTACCTTCCTATGACGAACTACTACATGCATATAAAAACATGTTTGATAAGGCTAAATCTCTTAGAAAAGAAAATAGAAAGCTCAAACATGAATTAGAAACTAAGGAGCATGAAAACCTAAGATTAAAGGATGACATAGCTCACTTAGAGAAATATTTTGATAAATTCAATGTAAGTAGTAATAACTTGAATAATTTACTAAGTATGCAAAAATGTAGTTTTGATAAGGGTGGAATAGGGTATGGAAAGAAATCTATAGATTTCACTAGTCTAATTGCTAAAGCAAAAATGAGATCACCCTCTGCATGTTCTTACTGTTGTAAAATAGGACATTCTAGACATAAGTGTAGATCTTTAAAATATCAATATGATAAAAAGAGCTATATGAAATGGAGGCCTAAGAGTACTTAACAACTCATCAGTTGGCATTATGAGATCATGATCTAAGGGAGTTCATCATAGACCGGTTTAAATTGCCTTGATGCGACTGGTCTTCCTGATGAACGCTGCTCTGTCCAAGAAAATAGGTTTTTAAAGAGGCATAGCCCTACCTACTACTAGGAGCACTCTTAGAAAGTGGCGATGATGTCGCTATGAGAGACTGAACTCTTGAAAATCTGTTTTGTATTTTTCTTTTCTAACACTGTGGACCCAAAAGAACTAAAGGGTACCAAAATCTCTTCTTGTAGGGAAATAGGAAAATTGTTCTCCCTGGCATATGGTATCTAGACAGTGGATGTTCTAGACATATGACGGGGAACAAGGAGCTACTTCAATCAGTCAAACCAAAGGAGAAGGGAACTGTAACCTTTGGAGACAACAACAAAGGAATCATTGAAGGAATCGGCTTAATAGGTATATCTGAATCTTGCCTGATTGATGATGTACTCCTAGTGAAAGGGCTTAAGAATAATCTACTAAGCATAAGTCAATTGTGCGATAGAGGTTATGAAGTCAAATTCACTCCCCAACACTGCCCTATATCACTCACGACTGACAAATCCATAAATTTCAAAGGATATAGAAGTGAAAATGTTTACAAGGTTTCTTTAAACAATTTATCTTTATCAAATATTAAAAGCCTTTTATCCTTGAATGTTGATGACAACATTCTTTGGCATAGACGACTAGGTCATGTTGGTCCTAGTACCATAGAAAAACTTTTTAAACTTGATTTAGTTGTTGGTATGCCAAAACTCAATTTAAAATTAGATTCTATTTGTGATGCATGTCAACTTGGGAAACATACAAGGGAATCTTTTAAAAGCAAAAATTTTATATCAATTTCTATGCCCCTTGAACTTCTTCACCTAGATCTATGTGGTCCCTTGAGAAACGCTAGCCTAGGAGGGAAGCTTTATGCATTTGTCATTGTGGATGATTTCTCACGATTCACGTGGACATTGTTTTTAGCCCACAAAAATGATGCCTTTGATTATTTTAAAACTTTTGTGAAACGTGTTGAGAATGAGAAAAATCTTTCAATAAAGCAGATCCGTAGTGACCACGGAACTGAATTTCAAAATAAGAGTTTTTCAAACTTTTGTGAAGAGAAAGGCATCGGTCATAATTTTTCTTGTCCTAGGACTCCTCAACAAAACAGGGTCGTTGAAAGGAAAAATAGGACACTTGTGGAGATTGCGAGGACCATGATATGTGAGCATTCTCTACCAAAATATTTTTGGACTGAAGCAATGAACACTGCCTGTTACATTATCAATCGCGTATCAATAAGGCCAATTCTCAAGAAAACTCCATATGAATTATGGAGAGGGAGAAAGCCTAACATTTCTTACTTTCGAGCTTTCGGTTCCAAATGCTACATACATAACAATGGTAAGGACAACCTTGGCAAATTTGATGCCAAATCCGACAAAGGTATCTTTCTCGGATATTCTACCTCAAGTAAGACCTTTAGAGTTTTTAATAAACGCACTTTACTTGTTGAAGAATCTATGCATGTTATTTTTGATGAATCTATGTCTACTATTGTTCGCACTAACATTGATGATGTAGAATTACTCGAAGAAGAGTTGGCTTCCTCAAGCCTAAATGATATAGATGTTTCCATTGAGAAAACACCATTTCCGAAGGATTGGACGCTTCACAATGATCACCCAATGGATCTTATCATCGGAAGTCCTTCGAAGGGAGTAGCCACTCGTTCTTCTCTTAATAATATTTGTAATCATCTTGCCTTTGTTTCGCATATTGAACCTAAATGCATAGATGATGCTTTGTTTGATGATGCATGGATAATTGCGATGCAAGATGAGTTGAATGAGTTTAAACGCAATGATGTTTGGATTCTTTTTCCTAGGCCGCATGATAGATCTAACATTGGTACTAAATGGGTGTTTAGGAATAAACTTGACGAGCATGGCACTATCACTAGAAATAAAGCTAGGCTTGTTGCTAAAGGATATAGTCAAGAAGAAGGCATAGATTATGATGAAACTTATGCGCCTGTTGCTAGACTAGAATCTATTCGCATGCTACTTGCTTTTGCTTGCTCTATAAATTTTAAGTTATTTCAAATGGATGTCAAAAGTGCTTTTCTTAATGGTGAATTGAAAGAAGAATTTTATATTGAGCAACCTGATGGCTTTGTTGATCTTTCTTTGCCTGATCATGTGTTTAGACTAAACAAAGCATTGTATGATTTGAAACAAGCTCCTCGAGCTTGGTATGATAAACTGTCTACTTTCTTGCTTTCAAATGGTTTTTCAAGAGGAAAGATCGACATTACCTTGTTTACCAAGAATGTCAAAAATGATCTTTTGATTGTGCAAATTTATGTTGATGATATAATTTTTGGTTCTACTGACGAAAATCTTTGTCAAGATTTCTCCAAGCTTATGCAGGAACACTTTGAGATAAGCATGATGGGGGAACTTAACTATTTCCTCGGATTGCAAATCAAACAGTGTAAAGATGGGTTCTTTGTGAACCAAAGCAAATACATTAAGGAGATTCTAAAGAAGTTTGGGATGGAGAACACCAAATCATCATCCACACCGATGAGCACAGCAATCAGACTCGACAAGGATGAAAATGGTAAAACTGTAGATCAATCTTCCTTTCGTAGTATGATTGGCTCCTTACTATATGCTACTGCTAGTAGACCGGACATTATGTTTAGTGTTTGCTTGTGTGCACGATTTCAATCATGTCCAAAGGAATCACATTTGTTCGCCTTAAAACGCATTTTCAAATATCTTTCAAATACTCCAAATCTCGGCTTGTGGTATTCGAAAAATTCTTTCTTTGATTTAAAAGCTTACTGTGATGCCGACTTTGGTGGATATAAGGTGGACCGAAAAAGCACTAGTGGAACTTGTTTCTTTTTAGGAAACTGTTGAGTTTCTTGGTTTTCCAAAAAGCAAAACTGTGTTGCGTTATCAACGATCAAAGCCGAATATATGGCTGCTGGTAGTTGTTGTGCGCAAATTCTTTGGATGAAGCATCAATTGCTCGACTATGACGTCTTTTTTTTAAAAATCCCTATTTTCTGTGACAACACTAGCACCATTTGTCTTACAAAGAATCCGATTCAACATTCGCGCACCAAACATATTGACATTCGTCATCATTTTATTCGTGACCACATCGAACGAAATGAAGTTGAACTTCAATATGTTGACACGTCAAATCAAATTGCTGATATTTTTACAAAACCACTAGATGAAAATACTTTTATTCGTTTGCGTGGTGAACTTGGCATGATTGAGTTGTAATCACTTGTAGGCATAAATTAAATTTAATGTCATATTAAGGGGAAGCTTAATATTAAATTCAAGCAAATTAATTTTGGATAATACAAATCAATTGTATTTATTCAAAATTAAGAAGCTCACATTTTTATGTGAATTATTTGCTTAAATGTTAAATAAAATAAATTTTAAGGAGTCGAAATCATGCTTTCTTCCTAAGGCAGATCGGAACCACCGATCCCGATCGGAACTTCCGATCTGTATCCCGCCACTTTTCAACTTGCGCGGTAAATTTTCCCTCCAAGATGCGGATCGGAACCACCGATCACGATCGGAACGTCCGATCCCCATCTGATTCGTCTTTTCAAATTACTTTTCACCGCCTTATCTTTAATTACCGCCTCAGGATCGTACGAAGCCTGTTCGGAGCTTCCGATCAACACATGGCCTTACCTCAGTGGACCGCACGATCGGAACGACCGATCCAGATCGGAACGTCCAATCGTTCCAACCCCTATAAATATCAGATCGCTCAGTCCGATTTCTTGCACCTAAATTTCTTCTCTTTTCTCTATTTCATCCGATTCCAACCTATAAAAATGCATGTCAAACGCTGTCGCGATCAAGCGAGTTCTACTCGCCATATTATTATCCGTGATCCTACCCAACCAGCTGTTTCTAGGCCCATTCCTGATGATTATTTGTATCGTCATATTCATCCGGGTCGTATCTTAGATACTACCTACTTGGCCCAATCCCATCTCCTACTGTTGAACTTAATCAATGCTCAACATTGGGAATCCTTTTTTCAGCCATCTGTCCCCGACCGAATCTTTCCTCCACTGATTCACGAGTTCTATGCAAACCTTTAACTCGAATTAGGGCATGGTGATATCACCATTGCCACCATCGTTCAAGGTAGGCATATCATCTTTTCTTCTGCTGATCTGTCCTCCTGGTTTGATCTTCCCAGGAATGGACCCGGTGAATACTTTTCCCAAACTTGGCCACAAAATGATCCAAACTTTTATCGTAATCTCTTTCTTACTACTATTCTCGGTTGACAAGCCACTGCTGCTGACGATCGAATCCATCTCAAGAGTCTTTGTCCTGATTTCCAAATCATTCAAAAACTCATCACCACATCCATAGTTCCCCGCAGTGGAGACCTCTCCACTTGCAAATATCTGGATTTGTATATTCTTTTTCATATCATCTCCTCTCGACCTTTTAACCTTCCGCGCCTTGTTATGCAGACTATGCATCACACGGCAACGACGGCTAAAAAGGTTTCCTTTCCTTTTGCCCGGTTTATTAATCGGATTTTGAGTCGTTTTGATATTGATTTTGAGGGGATCCCTTCTCTTGAAATCCAGTAGAGTCATATCATCAACCATCAGTCTATTATCAGGATGGATTTATCTTGGAATCCTGTGTATTCTCGATGGGTTGATGATCCTAGTTGAGCTTTTTCTAGATTTTCTCTTATTTCTGATTTTCATCGAGACTTTTCCTCTCTTCCTCACTCTATCCAAACCAAAGGTTTTCCGACTGGTCCGCCCAACACTGATATTCCATCCTCTTCCAGTTTTGAGGCCTTTGCGTCTACCATTGGTGATCTTCCTTTCCAGGCTCCTGAGGTTCCTCCTACACCAATAAACCAATTTCCTAGCGACCGACTCTTCGAGACTCTTCATCGCATTGAGACGAGTATGCACACTCATTTTACCGAGTTGACTGCTAGAGTTGCCTCTCTGGAGACTCGATTTGATGACTTCGCCGCTCGCTATCCTCCTCCGCAGCATGATGATGACTCTTAGATTTTTATTTTATTTTTATTTGTATTTTTTTTTCTCTTGCGTTGTATTAAAAAAAAAATATATTATTGTAATGAAATTATTGCGTATTTTTTAATTCTATGTTTCATTACTTTTTGCTTATCACAAAGGGGGAGAATTAATGGTTAAAATATTAATTGGGATAAAATTTGTTTATCTGATAAAATTTGTTTATCCGTTAAACTCTGTTGCTTATAAAAATTGTTTATGATTATCGTATATTTTATCTCCTGTTTTTAACCAAGTTTTGTAATCATCAAAAAGGGGGAGATTGTTACGCCTTAAACGCATATAAATCTCGAATTATGAGATTAATGTTTTAATGCATTAACAAGTCTTATTTCTCTATGTTTTGATGATTAACAAAACTAGGTTAAAATGTTACTAATATTTACATTGAGCTTATTACAGAGTTAAAATTTTCAAGATGAATTAAGACTAAATTCATACTCAAGATCAGAAACAAAATTCGAAGAAGTATACTGCTACGGGATCGGAAGATCTGATTGGAGATCGGAACCTCCGATCATGATCAGAAGCATCTTCGGAAGCTAAGGGTAGATCGGAAGCTCCGATCATGGTTCGGAAGCTCCGATCTATTTTAGGGAGTTTTATATTGTTCGGAATGAAGAACGGAAGCTACGAAGAACAGGTTCGGAAGCTCCGATCTATGATCGGAAGGTCCGATCATTTTCTAAAGAATATTATATTGTTTGGAAGCAGATCGGAGGCAACGAAGTGAAGCAGATCGGAAGCACCAAACGTGATCGGACGTTCCGATCTTGAACGGCCGCCTGATAATCTTGTCCGGAAGACTTTTGCCCGACACCACATTTATTGCGCCGATCGGAAGCTCCGAAGTGGATCGGACGTTCCGATCCAGTACACCCGCGTGTCTCAGAATTCAAATTTCGGAAGCTCCGATGCAGGGATCGAAAGTTCCGATCGATGCCAAAATTTCAGCTATAAAAGGAGGCATTCCGAGGCCATTCATCACATCCCAACATCTTCAAGTCTCTCAATCCTCTCAAGCATTATTCAAGCCATTTGTTGAGCAATTTATAGCCCCATTTGAGTGTTCAAAATATATTCACATATCGAGTTGTATACGGGGTTGTAAAATCGAGGGTTGTTAGTTTGTGAGTTGGTTGCTCGGTTTTGTAAACACTTGTGTGTGAAGCCAATTGTATTTTACGAGTGTTGAGGCTATCCTTGGAGCCCTTAAGGCCAAGAGTGTTGAGTTGTATCGGCGCGGTGATCGTGTCAAGTTGTAAGGCTATCCTTGGAGCCATCAAGGCCAAGACGTTCGAAGTGCTAGTGGATCCTTGGTTAATCGACTTAACCAAGAAGGGGAGACGTAGACGATTTATCGTCGAACTTCCATAAACATCTCTTATCACTTTTACTGCTTTATTTACATTACGCATTTATTTACCGCACTTATTATTTGATTGCTTAAGTCTTCCGCTTGCGTATTTGCATAATCGCTTTAAATTGCTAAAGTTGCCAATAGAACCTAAATCCCCCCCCCCCCATTAGGTTCTAACAACTTGGACCGGACTGACCCACTGACTGTCTGAAATTGGGTAGATCACTCCTACTTCAAAGAGTTTAAGAATTTCAGCTTTCACCACCTTCATCATAGGTGGGTTTAACTTCCTTTGCGGTTGACGTGAGGTATTTGCTCCTTCCTCCATTAGAATCCTATGCATGCACGTAGAAGGGCTAATCCCTTTTTAATCTGCTATGGTCCATCCAATAGCAGTCTTGTGCTCCTTTAAAACTTTAACCAATTGCTCCTCTTGTTAGGCTTCCAAACTGTTGGAGATGGTAATTGGTAATGTTTCTCCTTCTCCAAGAAAAACATACTTAAGATGTTTGGGAAGCATCTTCAGTTCAACAACCGGTGCCTGCAAAATAGTTGGGAGGCGCCGAGTATTAGAAATTGGTAAAGTCAAATAAGAAACATAACCTGATTGAGGTAGCTCAGGAGCATTGTTTAGAATTTTCTCAATCTCTTTCACTTCTTCACTGAATTCAATTCCATCATCCTGCTGAATGGGTGCAACAATAGCCACCTCTATCTCATCTTTTCCTGCATGCTCACAATAATCTTGTGCCAAGTAATCCACAATATCAACAGAATACACACAATCATCACTGTCAGGAAATTTTATGGCATCATAAATATTGAATTTCACAACCTCTCCATCAAATTCCATAGTGAATGTGCCACTGTGAACATCAATTTTAGTCATAGATGTTTTCAAGAATGGTCTGCCTAACTGAATAGGACTATTGTGATAACCGTTTTCCATGTCGAACACATAAAAATCCATAGGACATACTAAGTTATTGACTTGAACTAACACATCTTCCACTATTCCCCTAGGGTATGCATTAGACCTATCAGCTAACTGTATGACAATTCCTATTTTATTCAATGGACCAAGTTTCAAGGATGCATAAATAGAGTATGGCATAACATTGATTGATTCTCCTAGAGCTAACATGGCCTTCTCAAGTCTAACATTCCCTATAGTGCATGGGATAGAAAACATACCTCGATCCTTGCATTTTGCGAGCAATTTCCTTTGGATCACTGCAGATACATTCTCACATAACTCCACTTTTTGACAAAACTTCAGTGTTTGTTTCCTCTTTGCTGTGCACAATTCCTTCAAAAACTTCGCGTATCAAGGTACCTGCTTAATAGTATCTAGCAATGGAATGTTCACCTCACATCTACGAAAAGTCTCATAAAGTTTCTTTATCCCTTCATCTTTTCTATACTCCTTAATTGCTAAGGGAAAAGGGGAAATAGACTTATATTCAGACAGGGGAGGAAAATTACCTCTTGGTGCTTCTTTCTTGGTGTCTTCTCCATCATTCACCTCCGGCTCTTCTTTCAGCTTCTCCTTGGGCAAAACATCAACTTCTTTCTCCTTGATCTTTAACTCCTTCCCATTCCTTAGAGTAATAACACTTGCATTATCTCTTGGATTCGGAACTATTTGGGAAGGCAAAGCATGGGAATGCTGTGCTTCCAGCTTATTTATGGCGATGGCGAGCTGTCCCATCTGGGTATTCAAGTTCTAGATACTTGCTCTTGTTTCCTGTTGGAAATTCAGGGTATTAGTTGCAAGATCTTTAACTATGTTCAAGAAACTCACCTGGCACTGGGATCTGAGGATGCTACTGTGGTGGAGGATACGGTGGCCTATAAGCTTGATTGTGCGGTGGTGCTTGAGGTCCAGGTTGATTTGCCTGAGGGTTTCCATATCTCAGATTTGGGTTATCCTTCCAACCAGGATTGTAGGTGTTGGAATATGGATCATACTTCTGTTGTGGTGGTCCAAGAAATCCGCCAGCAGCATTAACATGTTCGACCGATTCCTCTTAAAGTGTAGGACACATATCAGTGGTGTGTCCCATTGCAGCACATATACCACATGTCTTTGCAGTCTGTCCATTCTCTATAGCCATTTGATGCACAAGAGACGTCAGTTCAATCAATTGTTGCTTAAGGGATGAGACATTTACCTCATTGTTTTTCTTTGGTACATGATCATTCCTGTTGGTGCCAAATTGTTGAGAATTGGCAGCCATATTCTCTATCAGATTCCTCGCTTGAGGTAACAAACCTTCATGGAAATATTAGATCAATAAACCTTCATGGAAATATTGGATCAATAAATTTTCACTATCTGATGTTGCAGGCAGCTAGCACAAAGCTTTTTTAACCGCTCTCAGTATTCATGCAGTGATTCCCCTGAGTATTGCTTGATTCTATAGATTTCCTTCCTGATATTTGCTGCTCTGGAAGCTGGGAAATACTTTTCTAGGAAAATTCTTTTCATCTCTGTCCAAGTCGTGATGGATCCAGAGGGTAAATATTATAGCCAATCATTAGCAGCACTCTTCAAAGAGAAAAGAAAGGCTCTCGGTTGGATCTGCTCCTCTGTCACTCCATGGGGTTTCATACTTGTGCAAACCACATGGAATTCCATCAAGTGCTTGTTAGGGTCCTCACCTGCAAGACCATGAAAAGAAGGCAATAAGTGAATCAATCAAGATTTAAGCTCAAAAGTAGCATTATTTTTTAAAGTAGGAAAATTAATGCATAAAGGTTGTTGATTGGGATCAGGAGTGCCCAATTGTCTCATGCTCAGATTTGCGTTAGCATTGATTTCTTCTTTCAGAATTTTTGTTCGAATCTCTTCATCTTCCTTTCTTCTATGAGCTTCTCTCCTTCGCCTATGTAAAGTTCTTTTGATCTCCGGGTCGTAGGGAAAGCCTTCTTCAAATAAATCACCTGAAAGCATGAAAGATAGAAAAACTAGAAACAAAGAAAAGAGAAGAGAGTGAGATTAAACAAAACAAAATAAAAAGAAAAAGAACACAATAAATTAAACACCGATTCCCCGGCAATGGCGCCAAAATTTTGTAGGGCTTAATCTTGTCACACCCAAATTACCCAACTCAATCAAATAATCAAAATATGTAGTAGTGTGAGTAGGGATTGTTCCCACGAGAAAAGGGAAATTTTATGTGTTCTAAAATAAAATAAAGGGGGTTTTTGAGTTTTGAAATTTACTACTGAAAATTTAAAACAATTCAATAAAATAAAAACTATCACTATCATGCAAGATTAGAATAGTACAAAAAGTAATCAATAAGAAACAAGCCTTGATATCGGTCGACTACACCCTTGATATCATTCATTCAATCTTCGATTTCCTAAAAATAATTAATCCTATCAAGTATTCATCATTGAAAATTAAATTCATGTTTCACCTTAATTCTAGTTAGTTAGACACCACTAGTCTAGATTAACCCTTACTAATAAATCAATCCGGATACCAACGATCTAGATTTAAATTTAAGGTAGCATTCAAATGAGTAAAACTGATGAATCTAGACAACACAAATACCAGCGATTGTATTTAGTCTAGTCAATTGTTGTTCCTACGATTTAACAAATTCAACAGCAGAAAATATTAAACGCAGTTTCTTCACAAATTAGTTGGTTCAAACAATTACGGATTTGAATTCTAATTTAGAAATAGATTGTAAAGCAAAATCTTAAGATGACCAATCTAAAAATTTCACATACAAGCATAGAATAAACTAGAACAAATTTTGATACTCAATAAGAATTAAACACTGAAAAATCCGAATCTCATGAATAACAAAATCAAGGACTTGTTTTCCTCAACCATGTTCTAAGGTTTAGCCACAACGATTCATGAAAAACCAAAGAAAAATCAAAAGAAAAAAAAATAAATTGTAATAAAAATATAGAAAACAAAACCTAGCCTCCAAAGAGAGATTCAAAGTCTGATCATCATCCTCTAAAAAATGGAATAAAAAACCTATTAAATGTCTAGAATCCAAAATAAAAGAGTTTCCATAATTAAAAACTTCTTCCCGAACAGCACCTCGCGCTCGATCGGTTACAGACTGCCGATCGAGCGCGAGTAAAATCTTAATCCTATTGTCTTTCAAATAAAATGCGGCCGCTGTTGGAACACGTTCTCGAATCTGTCAGATCTGATACCCAAAGCAGCGGAAGTTTAAAATTTTTATTTTTTGATCTGTAACGATTCCAGATCATGGGTATCAAATCCTAACGATTAAAACAAATAAGTAAAATAAAACGCAATTAAATTTTACCTCTCAAGTCTCAACTTGAGGTTATGGACTCCAACAGATTTCTCTGCTCCTCTTGTATATCCAAGGAACTGATGACTCGCTCGATCAACTCCTAAATCAGGTCCACGAACAGAATTATTAATCCCTCTGATAGAATGCACTAGAAAGTCTATTAGAGGTTTCTACGAAGAGAATAAAACAGATCTGATCTGTTAATTCAGACTGCAAATTCAAAATTTGCAGGCTGAAAATTCGAACACAGAGGAGAGAAGGGGACGACCACTTCCGAGAGAGAACTCTAGGGTTTTCGAAAATTTTGTGAGCTGTTGTGTGTAATTTTTGTACTGCAATAACTTATTTATAACATGGGCTGCTAACAGCTTAGGGCCCATTAGTCATAAGTTCAAGGCCGACAAGCAAAGCCCGCATGTTCAGAAATTAATATAAAATTCAATGTGACTCAAATTGATAAACCAATTTCACCAATGTGTACAGAAACCTTTTCTGCATATTTTAAAGTGAAGATAAATTTTCTGAATCCGAATTCAGTGATTTCCAAAAATGGCATCCCTATGTCATTTTAGGAAATCTTAATCCTTCCACTCTTTAATAAGAAGTCCTACTTCTCATTTGCTAAATTTAACTCATTAAATTTAATTATCTCAATGGAGATTAGAAATCTATTACTTGTGTAACCCTCAATGGTTCAGGGATACAGCTAGCCGTGGGCCCACAACTCCTTGTGACTCGGAACAACAATTTCCGACTTACCCAACGAATCATGGTAAGAGCACCTAGAAACATCGCCCCATGATTTCCTAGGTATCACTGACAATGCCTGCAAGAACCAGTAGGTTTTGGTTAGCATACAGTACGGTCCCTTCATCCATATATCCCGATCGAATCAACAACCATTGGTATATCAAGAGCCGTTCGAGATTCGATAACTATGCAATACATCTTGAAGATAAAATAGTGACATCGCATGTGCAAATAGGAAACCAAGTAACCTAAAGCACATCATGTACTCTGGCCAGAGATTTGTCACACTAATATCTCCTCAGATCGCATAGGATATCCAAACTCGCAAGCGTGTGGTGAATCCTTGACAACAAAGCATTGACTCCTATATGTGTCGTAACTGTACCCAATCTTGACAACTGTTGACCCTCATTGATTCGGTAAACGAGTCAAAGTACAGTACTAACATATAGAGTCTCCATGATGTTTCAAGTTGTAATGGACTGGGCCTCTGCTCTGACCTCTCTGGGCTCTGCTCTGGCCCAGCCATACTCATGGTCTTCTCTCCACATGGAAAGGAGAGTTTCATGTCCTCCCCAAGACTCGAACATGCACCACCAGGCTTTAAGTGCATATTCTTTCAGAGTCTTGGTACCATTGAGGAGATCTGCATATTCTTTCGGAGTCTTGGTACCATTGAGGAGATCTCCTCAATGGTACCAAGACTCCGAAAGAATATGCACTTAAAGCCTGGTAGTGCATGTTCGAGTCTTGGGGAGGGCATGAAACTCTCCTTTCCAGGTGGAGACAAGACCATGAGTATGGCTGGGCCAGATCAGAGCCCAGAGAGGGCAGAGCAGAGGCCCAGTCCATTACATATTATGTAATGGACTGGGCCTCTGCTCTGCCCTCTCTGGGCTCTGATCTGGCCCAGCCATACTCATGGTAATATGTAATGGACTGGGCCTCTGCTCTGCCCTCTCTGGGCTCTAATCTGGCCCAGCCATACTCATGGTCTTCTCTCCACCTGGAAAGGAGAGTTTCATGCCCTCCCCAAGACTCGAACATGCACCACCAGGCTTTAAGTGCATATTCTTTCGGAGTCTTGGTACCATTGAGGAGTACCAAGACTCCGAAATAATATGCACTTAAAGCCTGGTGGTGCATGTTTGAGTCTTGGGGAGGGCATGAAACTCTCCTTTCCAGGTGTAGAGAAGACCATGAGTATGGCTGGGCCAGAGCAGAGCCCAGAGAGGGCAGAGCAGAGGCCCAGTCCATTACACAAGTAGTAAGGACTAATGGTGTGCAACCAAAACCGCGGACTTATCCACTCAATTAATGAAAACCACTTGGAAAGTCCGAATAGGGTAGTTCGATCATCCATCAAATGAATATCCATTTGCATGCTTCGAATATCTCTATGTTCCATACCAATGAAACGTGGTACTCGACATCGCAAATGCTAGTCTCAATCTCGAGCGATACTTATCCTTATTTGCGGACGACATCCAAATCTACTATCACATCTTGCATACACTTAAGTATATTCAAGGTCTTTATCTAAACATCGTATAGCACATCACAACATAACAATATGATAAAAGGTAAAGTAAATGCCAATGTAAAGTATAAATTATATTAAACAAAGATTGTTTACAAATAGAGTCATAAAGGCCCTTAGCCACAAGTTGGCTATAGGGCACCCACTCTTTCAATCTCCCACTTGCCCTAAAGCCAACTAGTCATACTACGTAGTCCCATTTCTTCGCGATGTTTGTCAAATAATGGTCCTGGAAAGGGCTTAGTAAGTGGATCAATGATATTGTCTGCAGAGGCCACTCTCTCGACAATGATGTCTCCTCTTTCCACGATCTCCCGGATGATGTGGTATTTCCTCAGTATGTGTTTGGATCTTTGATGAGACCTTGGTTCCTTTGCCTGAGCAATGGCACCAGTGTTGTCACAGTACACCAGGACTGGACCAACAGCTTTAGGAATGACCCCCTCTTGGACAAAATTCCTCATCCAAACGGCCTTTTAGTAGCAGCTGATGCTGCAATGTATTCTGTCTCAGTGGTGGAATGCGCTGTGGTGTCCTGCTTGGAACTCTTCCAAGAGACAGCACCGCCATTGAGCATGAATACAAATCCAGAGGTTGATTTCGAGTCATCCACGTTGCTTTGGAAGCTAGAGTCGTTATAGCCTTCCAATTTCAATTCTCTTCCCCCATAAACAATGAATACATTCTTAGTTCTTCTTAAGTGCTTAAGAATATCCTTCACAGCTTTCCAATGCATTTGACCAGGATTCGCTTGATATCTGCTCATGACACTCAGAGCAAAGGCTATATCTGGTCTGGTAGATATCATCTCATACATGATACTCCCTATGGCTCACGCATATGGTACGTGTGTCATTTTCTCTATTTCTTTGTCAGTCTTGGGAGACATTGACTTTGATAGAGAAACTCCATGGCACATAGGTAGATGTCTTCTCTTGGACTCATCCATAGAAAACCTTTTCAATATGGTGTCGATGTAGGTTGCTTGAGTGAGTCCTATCATTCTCTTAGATCTATCTCTATAGATCTGTATTCCTAGAATATAGGACCCCTCACCCAAGTCCTTCATCGAGAATCTACCTGACAACCATATCTTTGTTGACTGCAACATCCTTACATCATTCTCAATGAGTAGGATGTCATCAACATAAAGCACTAATAATGTCACAACATCCTTAACCACTTTTTTGTACACGCACGGTTCCTCCGGCCTTGATGAAACCAAAGTCCTTTATTGTTTCATCAAATTTCTGGTTCCAACTTCTTGATGCTTGTTTGAGACTATAAATTGATCTCTGAAGCTTGCATACCTTATGCTCGCTTCCCATGGATGTGAATCCCTCGGGCTGCATCATATAGATCTCTTCCTTAATGAATCCATTAAAAAATTCAGTCTTCACATCCATTTGTCATATCTCATAGCTATACCAAGCTGCTATGGCAATTAGGATTATTATGGACATGAACATTGCGACTGGTGAAAAAATTTCATTATAGTCAACACCTTGTCTTTGAGTATAACCTTTTGCGACCAATCTTGCCTTGTAGGTCAGCACCATACCATCAGGCCCATGTTTTCTGTTGTAGATCCATTTACACCCTATAGGAACAATTCCATCGGGAGGATTTACTAAAGACCAAACTTGGTTTGCATGCATGGAGTCTATTTCAGACTGCATGGCTTCAAGCCATAAATTCGAATCGGCATCAGAAATCGCCTCCTTGAAGTTTCTTGGATCACATCCAATGATGGGCTCACTTTGATCCCCTTCAAGTAGGAGATTAATTCGATCAGGAGGTCTAGAAGTCCTTTCGGATCTTGTAGTGACCCTTACCCGGATCACCTACTAAACAGAACTTAGGCATGCATTTAACTTAATTAAACAGATATCAGAATAAAACTGCAGAAACCAGAAAAATTATACAATCCCAAGTAAAGGAATCTGTAATTTATCCAATAATATACAACCAAATCGAATAGCTGTATAAACCCAAACAACAGTAATAAAATCTAAGCAAAGCTCCAGCCGGCCAACCACTGACTAGCCCCTCCTGGATCCACCCTCCTCGTCCAATCGCAAACCTTCCCCATGGAATAGGGTGTCGAGAAAATACAGAGTACAAGACGTGAGCATAAAACGCTCAGTGCGAGAGTATGAGTATACATGCATGCAAAGTGAACTCCCTATAGACACGAGGTCAAGGATCAGATAACAGAGACAGACCGGGCCTTGGTATGTAGCACGCTGTGCCGTCGCTTCAGGAGGTGGCTCCCATACCGAGATAACCGTGGATACGCCGGACCCAAATCGATGGAAGTCCATCCACTAACAGGATAGGGTACAACCCTACTAACAGACATCTCGAAAGAGATACAGCAAGATGCAAATGAATGCAGCATAATATCATGGCATATAAATCATGCAATCACATAATACATGCATACTCAGTCAGGATATCTCGAACAGTACTTTCGTACCTCAAAATAGTGCAAGCTCTACCAACTCTAGGTCCACGCCTATAGTCTGCTCTACACTTCCAAATGATACTACTATCATTAAAGTTCTCTAAAAGCCTTAACTAAGCTCTTGCATACTCCTAAATATTTATAAGAAGCAAAAGCTATACCTTCGTCCATCGTTAGCCCTTTGATGTCGATGCCTCCAGAACTTGGGCACAACTCCGCTACGACTACCGAACGCCTCGCCGACCTCCGGAACAAGCCTAAGAAGACTAGAACAGCTCCAAAAGGACTAGAAGGGAAAGGAGAACTCGGAATTGGCAAATGAAAGTGAAGCCTCGGCCTTCTATTTATAGACAATGATCGGAACTTCCGATCCTTGATCGGAACGTCCGAACCTCGATCGGAACGTCCGATCCTTGATCGGAACGTCCGAACCTCGATCGGAACGTCCGATCCTGCCATCGGAGCTTCCAAAGATCCTGATCTGCCACGTGTCAAAATATCACTTGTTGATTCCGGATAGGGGTGATCGGAGCTTCCGGTCCTGATCGGAGCTTCCGGTCCTGATCGGAGCTTCCGATCTTGCCACACGTCATGCCTGACGTAATAACGATCGGAGCTTCCGATCCTGTTCGGAGCTTCCGATCCTGATCGGAGCTTCCGATCTTACCTTCGGAGCTTCCGAACTCTACCCAAGTAATTATGATTCATTCCTTAATTACTGATTTTGGTTACGGGCTACTACATTCTCCCCCACTTAAGATATTTCGTCCTCGAAATCAGATCTTAAGTACCGAATGCAAAAATACAAAAATCAGAAACATTCTTTATTCAAATCAAACGTTTATAGAGTTTTCAACTGAATACAACTTAAAGAATGAATTCAAAACAACTCAGGATGGTCTTTACGCATCCTGTCCTCAAGCTCCCAAGTAGCTTCCTCAGTGCCTCGGCGCTGCCACTGAACTAAAACCAAAGGAATTTGTTCCGTAAAACCTTATCCTTATAATCCAGGATACGAAGAGGTTTCTCAACATAAGTCAAATCCTTGTCTACCTGAACCTCAGACCGCTGCAGAATATGAGATTAATCCGCCACATACCGTCGCAAAAGAGATACGTGGAATACATCGTGAATACTGGATAGATGCGGTGGCAAAGCTAGTCGATAAGCCAAATCGCCAATGCTCTCCAAGATCTCAAACGGGCCGATAAATCTGGGAGACAACTTGCCCTTAAGGCCAAATCTGAGAATCTTGCGGAAAGGTGACACTCTTAGAAACACTTTCTCCCCGACCTCGAACTGCAAGGGCCTACGCTTGATATTAGCATAGCTGGCCTGACGATCCTGTGCAGTCTTAATCCGTTTCTTGATTTGATCAACAATGTCTATCGCCTGCTGGATAAACTCCGGTCCCTCAGCCTGTCTCTCCCCCACTTCTTCCCAGAAGAGTGGAGTACGACAACGTCGCCCATACAACGCCTCAAAAGGTGCCATTCCAATACTAGTGTGATAGCTGTTGTTGTAAGCGAACTCGATCAACGGCAAATGATCCTGCCAGGCTGAACCAAAATCCATGATGCACACTCTAAGCATATCCTCTAAAGTACGGATAGTGCGCTCTGACTGACCATCAGTCTCCGGATGATAGGTTGTACTCAAATTGAGAGTAGTACCCATCGCACGCTGAACACTCCCCCAGAATCTAGAAGTAAACCTGGGGTCCCGATCGCTGACAATGCTCACAGGCACTCCATGAAGTCGGACGATCTCCTGAATGTACATCCGTGCCATGCAATCCACAGAGTACTCTAGGCTATAGGCAATGAAATGCGCTGACTTGGTGAGTCGGTCCACCACAACCCAGATAGCATCACAGTTCCTCGGGGATACCGGCAAATGGGTCACAAAGTCCATTGTGATAAACTCCCATTTCCATTCAGGAATAGGCAGACTGTGAAGCAATCCTCCAGGTCCTCGTTGCTCTGCCTTGACCTGTTGACACACCAAACATCTCGAAACAAACTGATAAACACTGCGTTTCATTCCCTTCCACCAGAAACGAGTACGGAGATCCTTGTACATCTTGTTGCTCCCAGGATGAATACTCAACTTAGTGCGATGCGCCTGAGACAAAATCTCCTCTCGCAACTCTTCATCCTGCGGAATCACAAGCCTACCAAACAAACACAGAAAGCCATCTGACTGATAATGAAATCCAGACGAGCTACCCTCGTTAGCTAGATGAGCTAAACGCTGGGTCTTTGAATCAGACATCTGAGCATCTCGGATCCGCAAATACAAGGCTGGCTCAGATAATATCGCAAACATCTGGATACTTTGCATACCTTTCTTATGCTTGAAGGTATAACCTGAAGTACAACAGTCACTGATCGCACTAGACATCGAACAAGTCTGAAGTGCGGATAGTCGCACCTTGCGACTCAAAGCATCAGCGGTGAGATTAGCAGCTCCCGGATTGTACTTAATCTTGCAATCATAGTCCTTAAGCAAGTCCATCCAACGTCTCTGCCTCATGTTCAACTCCGCCTGTGTGAACAAATACTTGAGACTCTTAAGGTCGGTGAAGATCTCAAATTTCTCTCCATAGAGATAATGACGCCAGATCTTCAAAGCGAACACAATGGCTGCCAATTCCAAATCATGGACTGGGTAGTTGTCCTCGTGAAGCTTCAGCTGTCTAGAAGCGTATGCGATCACATGCCCATTCTGAGTCAGGACACAACCTAAACCCTGAAGAGAAGCATCCGTGTAAACTACATACCCTCCAGATCCTGACGGTAATGCCAACACCGGCGCAGAAGTCAACCGCCGTCGAAGCTCACGGAAATTCTCCTCACACTCGGAGGACCACTCAAAATCCACACCCTTGCGAGTAAGCTGCGTCAACGGTCGAGCTAACTGAGAGAAGTTCAGAATGAAGCGACGATAATACCCTGCTAGACCCAGAAAACTACGGATCTCAGCAACTGTCGTCAGACGCGACCAATTAAGTACCGCTTCAATCTTGCTTGGATCAACAGAAATCCCCTCCCTGGATATGATATGGCCAAGAAAGACCACTCTATCCATCCAGAACTCACACTTGCTCAGCTTGGCGTACAACTGCTCATCTCAAAGAGTCTGTATTACTAACCGCAAGTGAGAAACATGTTCTTCCGTATTACGCGAATACACCAAGATGTCGTCAATGAAGACCACGACAAACTTATCCAAGTACTCCCTGAAGACACGGTTCATCAAATCCATGAATATAGCCGGCGCATTAGTCAAACCAAATGGCATCACTAGGAACTCGTAATACCCATAGCGAGTACGGAATGCAGTCTTGGCTACATCCTGATCACGGACTCTCAACTGATGATACCCAGATCTCAAGTCAATCTTGGAGTAAACTGACGTGCCCTGCAGCTGATCGAACAAGTCATCAATACAAGGCAACGGATACTTGTTCTTCACAGTGACTCGATTCAGCTGCCGATAGTCAATGCACAGCCGCATCGACCCATCCTTCTTATTCACGAAGAGAACAAGAGCTCCACAAGGAGATACACTAGGACGAATGTACCCCTTGTCCAAAAGATCCTGTAGCTGATTCTTCAACTCACGCATCTCTGACGGAGCCAGACGATACGGTGCTCTAGAAATAGGCGAAGTACCCGGCATCAACTCTATGCCAAACTCGACTTCCCTAACAGGAGGAAAACCCAGAATCTCATCAGGAAACACATCTGGAAATTCATCCACAACAGGAATGCTCTCTATCCCAATACTCTCAGCGGACAAATCAACTTCATAGATAAGGTAGCCTTCCCCGCCAGACTCCAGAGCTCGACAGGCTCTCAAAGCTGATACCAAAGGCATCGGGGGTCGCGCTCCCTCACCATAGAAAAACCAGCTCTCGCTCCCCTCCGGATGAAAGCGTACTAATCTCTGATAGCAGTCCACTGAAGCTCGATAGGTAGTCAACATATCTATTCCCAGAATGCAATCAAAGTCGTCCATCGCCAGGACCATGAGATTCGCTAACAGAATGTTCCCTTCGAACTCTAAAGGGCAACCCATCACTAGACGCTTAGCCAAAGTAGATTGGCCCGTCGGAATAGAAATAGACATCACTACGTCTAGTTCAATGCATGGTAACTTATGCCTCTTAACAAAACGTGCAGAAATGAAGGAATGAGATGCACCAGTGTCAATAAGTACAAGAGCAGGTATACCATAAAGCAGAAATGTACCTGCGATGACTTTCTCATTCTCCTCCACAGCCTGATCATGTCTTAGGGCAAACACCTGGCCAGAAGCTCGTGGCCTCAAATGAGAACTCCCAGCAGACTGTCCCTGCGACCTCTGCTGTACGGTGGCCTGAGAACCCGATCCTGACCCAGAACCAGAACCGCCTCCCCCAGACAGTGGAAAATCCCTCCGGATATGACTAGTCTCTCCACAACGGAAACAAGCTCCAGAAGCTCTACGGCACTTGTCGGATGGATGGTTCTTCCCACAGTGATCACACTTGTCCTTCTTACCGTAACGGACAACACCTCCAGAACCAGAGGAAGAAGAAGATCCAGACTTCTTGAAAGTTTGGGCACGGGGACCCAAAGAACTAGCAGGTCTCGACTGAGATAAAGACTTGTTCCGCCGAATGCTGTCCTCCGCCTGGTGACAACGGCTCACCAAACCCTCGTAGGACATGTCGTCGCCAACCGCCACACGGTCATGGATCTCAGGGTTAAGGCCCTGAAGGAACAGATTATACTTCATCTCTGAGCTATCATCAATCTCGGGGCAATAGGACAGCAGATCAAAGAACCTTTGCTGATACTCATCAATAGACATGGCTCCCTATCGCAGACTCAGTAGTTCGTCTGCCTTCGACTGACGGAGTGCAGGAGGAAAATACCGCTTTTGGAAAGCTGTGCGGAACTCGGCCCAGGTGGCCACTCCTCTCGCCGCAACAAAAGGTGCAGAAGTAAACCTCCACCACCTGCGCGCACGCCCATCCAGAAGATAGCCAAGGGTCTCCACCTTCTGCTCCTCGGTGCATTGGAAAGTCTGAAAAGTCATCTCCATGCGGTCTAACCAGTTCTCCGCATCCTCCGGAGACTCACCTCCAACTAAGGGCTTAGGACCCATAGCTAAGAATCGACGCACAGTGAAACGCTCGTCGTCGTGATGACGATGACGCCGTTCTCGACGAGGCTCCCGGTCGGCATCACCCCAACGCCCACCAACACTTCCATGAGAACTCTGGTCGTCACGATTTGACATCTACAAAAATACCTCAAGATGAGACTAAATCCCAAGAATTCTTTTGCATGCTCTGATACCATAAATGTAGTGACCCTTACCCGGATCACCTACTAAACAGAACTTAGGCATGCATTTAACTTAATTAAATAGATATCAGAATAAAACTGCGGAAACCAGAAAAATTATACAATCCCAAGTAAAGGAATCTGTAATTTATCCAATAATATACAACCAAATCGAATAGCTGTATAAACCCAAACAACAGTAATAAAACCTAAGCGAAGCTCCAGCCGGCCAACCACTGACTAGCCCCTCCTGGATCCACCCTCCTCGTCCAATCGCAAACCTGCCCCATGGAATAGGGTGTCCAAAAAATACAGAGTACGAGACGTGAGCATAAAATGCTCAGTGCGAGAGTATGAGTATACATGCATGCAAAGTGAACTCCCTATAGACACGAGGTCAAGGATCAGATAACAGAGACAGACCGGGCCCTGGTATGTAGCACGCTGTGCCGTCGCTTCAGGAGGTGGCTCCCATACCGAGATAACCATGGATACGCCGGACCCAAATCGATGGAAGTCCATCCACTAACAGGATAGGGTAAAACCCTACTAACAGACATCTCGAAAGAGATACAGCAAGATGCAAATGAATGCAGCATAATATCATGGCATATAAATCATGCAGTCACATAATTCATGCATACTCAGTCAGGATATCTCGAACAGTACTTTCGTACCTCAAAATAGTGCAAGCTCTACCAACTCTAGGTCCACGCCTATAGTCTGCTCTACACTGCCAAATGATACTACTATCATTAAAGTACTCTAAAAGCCTTAACTAAGCTCTTGCATACTCCTAAATATTTATAAGAAGCAAAAGCTATACCTTCGTCCGTCGTTAGCTCTTTGATGTCGATGCCTCCAGAACTTGGGCACAACTCCGCTACGACTACCGAACGCCTCGCCAACCTCCGGACCAAGCCTAAGAAGACTAGAACAGCTCCAAAAGGACTAGAAGGGAAAGGAGAACTCGGAATTGGCAAATGAAAGTGAAGCCTCGGCCTTCTATTTATAGACAACGATCGGAACTTCCGATCCTTGATCGGAACGTCCGAACCTCGATCGGAACGTCCGATCCTGCCATCGGAGCTTCCGAAGATCCTGATCTGCCACGTGTCAAAATATCACTTGTTGATTCCGGATAGGGGTGATCGGAGCTTCCGGTCCCGATCGGAGCTTCCGATCTTGCCACACGTCATGCCTGACGTAATAAAGATCGGAGCTTTCGATCCTGTTCGGAGCTTCCGATCCTGATTGGAGCTTCCGATCTTACCTTCGGAGCTTCCGAACTCTACCCAAGTAATTATGATTCATTCCTTAATTACTGATTTTGGTTACGGGCTACTACAGATCTTCTAAGAGGTGGCGTGTCAATTATTGGTTCCTGAGGTGTGGGGTTGCTATTTTGTATCTCGGGTTCTTCTCGAACTTCTTCCAGTTCCATCATTTTGCCTTTTCTATCAAGTAAGAATTCCTTCTCAAGGAAGGTGGCATTCTTAGAAACAAACACTTTTGTTTCAGTAGGATGATAGAAATAATATCCGATCAAATTCTTCGGATACCCTACAAAATAACATAAAGTGGATCGATTATCCAACTTATCTCCCACTGTGTGCTTCACGTAAGCAGGACATCCCCAAATCCTCAAGTACAAATACTTAGGAGTTTGTCCAGTCCATAATTCATATGGTATTTTGTTCACTGCTTTAGTGTGGACATTGTTCAACAACAATACCGCCGTTTCAAGTGCATAGCCCCAAAACGAGGGTGGGAGCTCAATGAAGCTCATCATAGATCAAACCATGTCCAACAGAGTTCGATTACGATGCTCTGATACACCATTAAGCTGAGGTGTGGCAGGAGGAGTCCACTGAGAAAGAATTCCATTTTCTTTCAGATAGTCCAAAAACTCGGTACTCAAGTATTCACCGCCTCGATCAGATCAAAGTGCTTTAATACTTTTACTTAGCTGGTTTTCTACTTCATTCTTGAATTCTTTGAACCTTTCAAACGATTCACATTTATATTTCATTAAATATAAATACCCATACCTAGAATAATCATCAGTAAAGGTAATGAAGTAGGTGTGACCATATTTAGTACCAATACTAAATGGGCCACAAACATCTGTATGGATCAAATCCAATAGATTTTGACTACGCTCAGGTTTTCCCTTAAAAGGTGTTTTAGTCATTTTTCCTTTCAGACAGGACTCAGAAGTAGGTAGAGAGTTTATATCTGACGAATCAAACATTCCCTCTCCCACTAGCTTGTTCATCCTTCGTGAGGTAATATGACCTAGCCTAGCATGCCAAAGGTTTGCCGGGTTTTGACTATCGTTTTTCCTTTTAATTGTTGTTGCCGGTTTATCAACATAATTAACTGGTACGTCTTTCAATTTTAGGTTATATAGATTGTTTTCAAGTTGTCCACATTCAATTAAACATTCATTCTTGTAAATATTGCAAATTCCATTCACAAAATTGCAAGAAAAATCATCTCTATAAAGCATTGAAACAGAAATAATGTTTTTAACCAAATCTGGCACAAATAAAACATCTCTAAAAAATAACTTAAAATTGTTCTGCAGAATTAAATAAACGTCTCCCACAGCTTTGGCTTCAACTCTAGAACCATTTCCGAGCGTCAACTGGGTCTCACCCATCCTAAGCTTACGACTTCTTGTCATCACCTGCAAGTCACTGCAAATGTGAGATCCACATCCGGTATCCAATACCCAAGAAGTAGTATTAAGCGAAACATTTATTTCAATATAAAACATACCATTTGCAGTTCGCAACTGCTCGAGATATTCTTTACAGTTACGTTTACAATGACCGGGTTTCTTGCAGTGATGGCAAACATCTTTGGATTTGTTCATGTTTGAAGCCTTTGTCTTGTTCTTCTTCTTGGGTCCAGTTTTCTTGGGTGGGGCAGAACGTTTCTTACCCTTTGCACTTGGTCCCTTCTTAGTGTTAGAAGAGGAGCCTACCAAGAGTACCGGTTTATCCTTCTTTAATGTGGCCTCAAAAGTGACAAGCATATTGACCATCTTTTCAAGGGTAGTCTCTATCTTGTTCATATTGAATTTCATAACAAAACCGTCAAACGATGAAGGAAGAGAGAGAAGTAATAAGTCCGCATTCAGTTCTTGCTCCAATGTCAAATCGAGTGTTACCAACTTTTAAATGAGCCCGATCATGTGTACCCCATTCTCACGGACAAAAGTCCCATCTCGCATGCAGCATGTCATTAGCTCTTTGATAGTGGCATACCTCTTGGATCTTGACTGAGCTCCAAAAAGTTCCATGAGGGTCTTGTGAATGTCAGAAGCATTCACTACATCCTCAAATCGCCTCTGAAGTTCATCAGACATCGAAGCCTACATGTAGCATTTGGCCTTGATATCATGGTCCCACCATTTATCAAGTTTGGCCAACTCTTCTAGACTCACATTAGCCGGGGCTTCCTTCGGAGGAGACTTTTCTAACACGTAGAAAACCTTTTCCGAACATAGAACAATCTTTAACTTACGGAACCATTCCGTATAGTTAGCGTCAGTCAGTTTGTTTTGTTCGAGAATAGAGAATAGTGGATTGCGCGAATTCATCATAATGAAATACTGAAAAGAAACAGACAATAATCAGTGATTGTTTAATTAATTTACTAAGACATAAAATAAGGCGAGATTAATTTTATGAATTACACTCCCACTATTTTAAAGATTTCACCACCCTCTAGTGAAAACGAGAAACTGGTTTCCTTAGTGGGAACATGGAGTCCAATTGATTTCTCTGCTTGCGGGATTCATGCAATTTAGTCTAATCATGCATACAACAATAATATCAAATATTATATAAAGGATGATCGATGCCTAGATCTACTCGACCCGTGGTTGCCAATCACGAGTCTCACTCCAATCCTAGGTGATATGCAAGTATGCAATGCAATCCTATTACATTGAGCTTCCAATATACATTTTTTCGGTCTTTATTGTCTGTTGGGTCCACCATTGTCTTCAAATCTTTATCTCCCACTAAGTCTAATAAATTTACAATAAATTTCGATGACAAGTAGGGGATAAATATTTAAGGGTAGGAACGGGCCATAAACAAGGCACATTTTTATTACAAATGACAAATCAAATTTGGGCCATAAACCAAGCCCATTAATAAAACCCAACAGTAATAATAAAAACCAAATGTAAACAACCTAACATACACCTAAAAAATTGGTCATGGCAATCGATCATCCTTTTATCCAATCATTTAATTCAATTAAATGATTGGATAACATGCAATTCAAACAGGCAATAATTGTAAATAAATAAAATCATATTTCATACATAAAATCTTATTTTATATATAAAATCATATTTTATCTAGTTTATCCATAAAATAATATTTTATATATAAAATCTAATTTCATATATAAAATCATATTTTATAATCAATTGTACCAAAATAATTAATTTAAAAATTTTAATTTATTGGATTAAATTTATAAATTTCCAAAATTCAAAATTTATCCAAAAATTAATTTTCTTAAAATTTTGGGCTCAAACAATTTTAACCCATTGCCTCGTGGACCAACTAAAAAAATTTTCAATCGGGCCAAAAACTGGGCTCGATAACAATTAACGGGCCGAAATTCAAAATTTCAAAAATCAAAATTTTTAATTTTTCTGGGCTGCCCCCGACTATCGGGCTGAGGGCCCTGCCCCGACGCTGGGCCGCCGAGCGCGGCCCAGCTACGTGCCGGGCTAGGGCAGCGTTTGCCCTAGCCCCGCACGCTGGGCAGCTAGGCCGCCGCTCGCGGCCAAGCTGCAGGCAGGGCAGCGGGCAGCCCCCGAAATTTTTTATTTTTTTTATTTTCTGAAAATCGAGGCTTTGGACAATCGATAAATTTTAATCGTTTGATCTGAGAACAACCTGGCTCTGATACCACTATTGGAACACGTTCTCGGATCTGTCAGATCTGATATCCGGAGCAGCGGAAGTTTAAAATTTTTATTTTTTGATCTGGAACGATTCCAGATCATGGGTATCAAATCCTAACGATTAAAACAAATAAGTAAAATAAAACACAATTAAATTTTACCTCTCAAGTCTCAACTTGAGGTTATGGACTCCAACAGATTTCTCTGCTCTTCTTGTATATCACATGAACTGATGACTCGCTCGATCAACTCCTGAATCAGGTCCACGAACAGAATTCTTAATCCCTCTAATAGACTGCACTAGAAATTCTATCAGAAGTTTCTACGAAGAGAATAAAACAGATCTGATCTGTTAATTCAGACTGCAAATTCGAAATTTGCAGGCTGAAAATTCGAACACAGAGGAGAGAAGGGGACGTCCACCTCAGAGAGAGAACTCTAGGGTTTTCGAAAATTTTGTGAGTTGTTGTGTGTAATTTTTGTACCGCAATAACTTATTTATAACATGGGCTGCTAACAGCTTAGGGCCCATTAGTCATAAGTTCAAGCCTGACAAGCAAAGCCCGCATGTTTAGAAATTAATATAAAATTCATTGTGGCTCAAATTGATAAACCAATTTCACCAATGTGTACAGAAACCTTTTCTGCATATGTTAAAGTCAAGATAAATTTTCTGAATCCGAATTCAGTGATTTCCAAAAATGGCATCCCTTTGTTATTTTAGAAAATCTCACTCCCTCCACTCTTTAATAAGAAGTCCTACTTCTCATTTGCTAAATTTAACTCATTAAATTTAATTATCTCAACGGGGATTAGAAATCTATTATTTTGTAACCCTCAATGGTTCAGGGATACAGTTAGCCGTGGGCCCACAACTCCTTGTGACTCGAAACAACAATTTCCGACTTACCCATCGAATCATGGTAAGAGCGCCTAGCAACATCGCCCCATGATTCCCTAGGTATCACTGACAGTGCCTGCAAGAACGAGTAGGTTTTGGTTAGCGTACAGTACGGTCCCTTCATCCATATATCCCGATCGAATCAACAACCAGTGGTATATCGAGACTCGTTTGAGATTCGATAACTATGCAATACATCTTGAAGATCAAATAGTGACATCGCATGTGCAACTAGAAAACCAAGTAACCTAAATCACATCATGTACTCTGGCCAGAGATTTGTCACACTAATATCTCCTCAGATCGCATAGGATATCCAAACTCGCAAGCGTGTAGTGAATCCTTGACAACAAAGCATTGACTCCTATATGTGTCGTAACTGTACCCAATCTCGACACCTGTTGACCCTCAATGAGTCGGTAAACGAGTCAAAGTACAGTACTAGCATATAGAGTCTCCATGATGTTTCAAGTAGTAAGGACTAATGGTGTACAACAAAAACCGCGGACTTATCCACTCAATTAGTGAAAACCACTTGGAAAGTCCGAATAGGGTAGTTCGATATCCATCAAATGAATATCCATTTGCATGTTTCGAGCATCTCTATGTTCCATACTAATGAAACGTGGTACTCGGCATCGCAAATGCTAGTCTCAATCTCGAGCGATCCTTATCCTTATTTTCGGACGGCTCAATTGACTAGGAACTCATTTAGAACATACAGTGCTTACATGATGTGTTTCATGATAGTCATCCAAATCTACTATCACATCTTGCATACACTTAAGTATATTCAAGGTCTTTATCTAAACATCGTATAGCATGTCACAAAATAACAATATGATAAAAGGTAAAGTAAATGCCAATATAAAATATAAATTATATTAAACAAAGATTGTTTACAAATAGAGTCATAAAGGCCCTTAGCCACAAGTTGGCTAACAGGGCACCCACTCTTTCAGCCGCTCGATAGGTAAGATGTAACCGATCAAGCGGTAGAAAATTTCATCGCCACTGTTTTCAACTTCAAATGGCCCTCTTGATCGGGTGAACATTGCAGATCGAGCGGGAACTTTTCTTAAAAATATCTTAAGCATTTCTCTCGCTCCATAGTTCCGTCCATGCGTCCGCCAAAACGCACGACCTATACAACAAACCGGGAAATAGATTATGCAGACGAAAAATATGAAATACGAACAAAACACATAATTTAAACACATAAAAGAATGCAAAACAACAACAAAATGACATTAAAATATTCAACAAAAGCACAACTATCAATCACCTACTAATCAGAAGCTTAAGCATGCATTTAACTTAATTAAATAAATCAAAAATTAAACATCAAAAAACTTAAACAACAATAAAATATTTTTTACAACCATATCGAATAAAATCCAGTGTATTAACCCAAATACAACTGAAACAAAAGCGTAGACAAAGCCTAGCTAGTCATCCAACGCCTAAGCCCTCCTGGAACCAACTGCATCATCCAGCCGCAGACCTGCCCCATGGAATATGTTGTCTAGATACAACAAAGTATGGGACGTGAGCATGATAAGCTCAGTACGAGAGAATGAGTATACGGTGTTATGTGTGCATGTGTGCAAGTGAACTGGGTACCAAGACTCTCAGGTCAAGAAACAAGCTCAAAAATCGGGCCCAGGGTATATAGCACGCTGCGCCGTCTCCTCAGGAGGTGGCTCATATACCCAGTGGATAATGGTGACCTGATACTAGTACAAGTGTCTAACCATCACGGTGACCTAACACAAGACTTATGCATCCAACCATCCACAAACTCGTAGGGTGAGCGCCCTAATACAGGATACCTCCAAGGTAAAGGCTCAATATGCTCATGTATGAAACATACAGTCATGACATGTTGTTTATAAAGACATATAAAACATGCAATCACATAATCCATGCAAATACATAATACATGCATACTCAATCTGGATATCACGAATAATACTTCTGTACCTCATAAACTAGGCAAGCTAGACCAGCACTATGTTCAAGTCTATAATCCGCACTACAATGCAAAGTACTCATGCTTTATATTATTATTCTAAAAGCCTTAACTACACTCCCTATTTACTATAAGGAGCCAAAGCTATATCTGCGTCCGTTGTCATCCCGCTGATGATGTTTGCCCCAAAACTTGGGACCCGCTCCACCGCAACCCCGGAGCACCTGGCCAACCTCCGGACCAAGCCTAGGAATGCTGGAAACACCCCAAAACCCCTAGAAAAGTGTAAGAACTTAGAGAGGAGAGCTGAATGGTGTGAAAATTCTGACTAGAATCCAGTTACAAGAAAACAACTTACAATAATATGCTTATCAACTTTTCTAAATAGCTATGCACTTAGTTGTGTCCGACTAGAATCTAGTTATAAGAAAACAACTTACAATAATAGCACACAATTAATATCTCCAAATACGCAATTTTAATGTTTCCCAACAAACTCCTACAATCTCATCAAAATTGTTTACACTACCTACTAACTCAAACAACAACCACGTACTGTCTAAAACTGGAAGGAATATTGGTACACAAACTCTGTTTAACTTGGAACCGCATGCTATAAAAATAAACAGTAAAATGGTGCACTTTAATCTACTAGAAGAAATTTTTAAACGAAAATAAACACTGAGCTACACATTTAAATAAATTAAACATCTAGTTTTGAAAATATATTTTTAAAAAAAAAATAAAAAGAAGATATCAAACATTTAAAGTATCAATTTGAGTTTGACTAACACATAAAATTCATTAAACTTACAGACTTTGAGGCAAGATTTCTTGAGTTTCTTGCAATCGGCAGTAGGCACAACCCAAACCAGAACCATGCTTTGATACCAATTGAAATGACCCTAACTCTACTTTAAATTAATCTAAATAAAATACGGATTTTTCAAAAAAAAATTTGGCATGACCTATTTATTTATATAACAAACCACCTGTGACAAAAAACAAATTTAAAATGCAAACAACAACACTAAATAAACTACACCAAGAAAGGAACGATAACTGAAGAAAAAATTCGACATTTCAAACATCAAAAGATTAAGCAATTACATATTTACATGCCCACAAATAATTCTATAAATTCTTACAATAATATTTATCCAATCAACAAAATATAATACTTTAAAGTGTTAAATTAAAACTTTTGCGGAAGACTAGCATAGGTCGGAGGGATGTGTCGTGCCCGCATCGCAGTCCACTCGATAGTCTTGCCCCTCGATCTCAATGAAATACTCCTCACCTGAAAACAATGAGTGTAGTGATTCTAAAAGACTCAGCAAGAATATGGGGGGATAATTAGTACTACATAAATACAAGCACATACAGATTAAAAATATATTGTAGTAAAATACTTTCACTACAACAAATATATTAATCAACCACACCAAAAAGACAACGTTTTCATATCTAAACTGTTGTCGTTTGGTCTTTAACAACGGTTTTTACAAAAACCGTTGTCGTAATCCATATTTTTATTAAACACGACAACGGTTTTTAAAAAACCGTTGTCTTATATATGTCAAAGACAACGGTTTGTAAAAACCGTTGTCTATGAGCGTGTTTTTTATGACCTACGACAACGGTTTTTAAGAACCGTTATCGTATGAGAGGGTTTTTAATGACATACGACAACGGTTTTAATGAACCGTTGTCTATTTGCTTGTGTTTGGAGGTCTAAGACAACACATTTTGTAATCCTTTGTCGTTGTTATTTTTATTTTTTATTTTTTTTTAAAAAATAAACCCAATACATATTAACCCACGCTTTGACTTGACTTGGCTGCCAAAGAAATTTACTCCACGCTTTGACTTCATTAAGGGAAGAAACGAGCTAAGAGAAACCCAATCCCTAGCTAGCCGAACCCGTCGCCCCCTTCAACCCAGTTCAACTCCGGTGCCGATCGATCGCCGGAAAATGGTCGTCCGACCTCGTTGCAGCTAGCACGAGCCTTAGTAACGCCAATCGTGACTTCAATCGCGAGTTTACATCTTGGAACGGAACGAGGGTGTCGCGACTTAAACTGTGTAAGTTTTGTTTCTTTCTTCTAGTGCTTCGTTCTCTTGCTTCGTGGTATTTTAGTTGATGTTGAGGTGTAGATTTATTGTTGTTTGGGATTTCGGTGGATGTCGTGAAAAGGGGTTAAAAATCGGAGACTTTGTTTTGTGTTTTTTTTTGGTTTCCTTCTTTAGCTCATCTGTTTTCACCCGATCTCTGCTCTGATTTCCCTTTTTATTTACCTAAATTTTTCAAGCCCTAGAGAGATTTCCGATTTTTAACCCGCTTGCCGCGACAGTCAAGTTTATTCAAAATTTAATTGGAACGTACTACGTAGTCTTTAAAACCTCACAAGATATGCACCTAGGCTCAAGTCTCGATGAGACTCAGTGCACCTTGACAGGAGCCCTGGTTCTGCCCTTCAATGAAGCGCTCGCTTAAGCCCTGAATTGGTGCGCTTTAAAGGCTGAAGGCGCATTTTTAGTGCTATTTAAAAGTAGGGATAATATATTCAGGGTGTGTTGAATGTATATGTAGGGATTTTAAATTAAGTTGAAACTCCAGAAGATAATGGTTATTCATTTTCACTCATTAACGAGTGAGTGTTTATGTCGGTGTCAGTCAATTGTTTGTTAGGTATATACTTGGTTATAAATTTATAGTAAGAAACTTTCTCATTTGTTGACTGTGCATTCTTATTTTAACATGACTTTAACTGCTTCATTTGGTCTCCTTTCATTTAGCATTCTGACATTGGATTTCTTGGACCATTTTTCTTTTTGTAATTTGCAGAAATGAATTTTCAAGGATCCAAATGAGTCGAAGGTTGGTACATTCTTCCTAGATATTTCTTTCATACTGAGTTTTGTAGGATTACTGCCTGTGATGTTAATTGAAAGAGAAGGAATATGATGTTTACAAGGTTAGAATAATAAAATCTGGAAATATCTGGAACTAATTTTCCATTAACAACAATATAATCAAGCGGTAATTTGCTAACTCTCCTTGAAGGGTCATAAAATGTTGTACTAGCCAATTCATCCATTATATGCTCTCGCATATTCCAGCACTTTACTAAATGGTTTCTTTTCTTTTTTCATCTACCTGATTCAGGATGTGCCCCCCCCCCCCTGGATGTGCCAGAACTGCTAGCATGTTTAGTTAGGCAGTCTAGTCCCTTACTGGATCAGCTCGGTATTAATAAAGGTATGTAACTTTTTATGCATTAGGCAGTCTAGTCCCTTACTGGATCAGCTCGGTAGTTTTGAGGCTTGGGCGAGCTGGCGGGTGGGTTTGTCTTTCCAATGTGTTGCTTTCGTTTGTTGGTCCATAGAGGGGGTAAATAGGTCTGATTATAATAATGATAGACGTTCATTTAGCATTTGTGCTAATGCGAATCGTGGATGTGAAAGTTCTGATGCTCGATTTAACTTCATTGTTCAGATTTTCCTGTTAACAATTTGCTTCCATGGAGTTTGATTCAATATCATGCTATTTCTTCAGATTCTCAAGTGCTTCTTGTGGTACATCAACAATCATAATCTAACCCTGCTCCTATGATCAACTTTGCTCGTCTTTTAGGTGAATTGGAATAATGTAAATTCTTGGTACTTAAATGGATAATCTAATCGAACAACTTGTTTATACTCGTTGATGCAGTGATTGCGTAGAAGTTTGGGGATCGAATCCGAAAAACTGGATCAAAGTGCCTAAAGAATCCTGTGAAGGGGCTTGCTTATTTGCATGATCACTGTGACCCTAAAATCGTTCATCGGGATGTCAAAGCTGCGAATATATTCTTGGATGAGGATTTGGAAGCAATTGTAGGTGACTTTGGGCTGGCCAAACTTATGCACAGAGAGGATACTCATGTTACCATAGCCGTTCATGGAGCAATTGGTCATATTGCTCCTGAGTATCTCTTCACTGGTAAATGTTCAGAGAAAACTGATGTTTTTGGTTATGGAGTTCATCACTGGTCAGAGAGCTTCCGATCTTGCTCGGCTCACCAATGCTGATGATTTGATGCTACTTGAATGGGTGAGCCATATTAATTACTTGTTGGAATTTGATATGTTGAATCTGTTTTTACACTCACGACTACTGTACAGTGTCAACTTTAAAGTTTATATATACACATGAATTATTGGTTGAAAAATGTCGTGTGAGGCGACATTTGAAGGAAAAGAAGTTGGAGACGCTAGTGGATGCTGATTTTGGTGAATAGAGTCAAGTGCTGAAAATTTTAAATTACCGATGAAATTTCTCAAAAAAAACAAAAAAAAAAGTAAAAATATATTACCTTAATCAAAATGCTGGGAGTTGAGTCAACCGACAAGTCCACCTTAAGCAAGACCCCTTGATTTATTATAATAATCAGGATGTGCGGTGTAACTGTACTGGTACCTTTTTACTTTAATGAATTATTGGTTGGTTAAAAAAAGAGAAATATCAGTTATGCATTACAGAGAGATCATATATCTCAAAGCAAAAGTTATATATGTCGATGGTGTATGACAACTGGGAGAGGCTGGTTGCAGCCGTTTTGAAAAGAGAGCAGCTCCGGGAAATTGCTCTGTGCCCCAGCTTCAGCTCCAGCTCCTCCTTTTCATCTGATTCTCCACATGTTTCTGCAGGTAATTATATATTTTCATTTAGAGTTTCTTTTTATCACATCAATCAATGGTTAAATATTATTGTGTTTGAGTCGTAAATACAACCATGGAATAGTTATTTCTTTGTTTCTGTGTGTTTTTTGGCTTAAATATTATCCATTTTTGTGACAAGTGATGATTAATGTTTTTGTGGCTAACCCCACTTAATCAGGTTTCTTTCTTTAATGACAATGAAATTTTTTCAAGATTAAATATATATGTGAGAATAAGCAATGGAAATTATTTTCATAATCAAACAACAAGCTAGGCAAAACATTCATTCTTATGAATTAATGAAAATCATTGCAGTTGCCGACAATGCTGCTAGAGCCATTGCAGGGGGAGTTAATCTAAGTTTATATTGCTTATTTCTTCACTTTTTGTTTAATCTAAGTTTGATCGCAAGAGTGACATGCAACAAGCTGGATAGAGGGAGCTGATAATATACCAAAGGAATGCTTCAAGAAGGTTAATTTGGACGAGCTCGATCTACTCGTCTAAAATACTGGAGTTTTTGGCGATGAGTGACCATAGATTCCTGTAATTCGATTTTGTTTGGTACACTTTTTTTGTGAAATATTTCTTCTTTCTACATTACATTGCACCAGCTGAATTTACATCTAAGGCAGAACTAGTTTATTTACCAAGCATCTTCAATTTAGGCAGCACAAGGGTTGTAGCTTCCCACTCTCACCGCAATAGGCATCAGATATAAATAAAACCACAACATGGCTCCCAACTCATGTTCTTCAGAACAGGTCATGTACAAATTATTGGACCAGAGATAAACTCAAAGACCAAAATATGTCCATTGAAAGTGGTACTATTAGCATCTCAAGTGCCTATTCACAGAGGTGAGCCTCTTAGTTCTTTATTTCTTTTTTATGGAATGAGTCTCTTAATTCTGATAGTGTGGCTTCTATGATTTGGTGACAACTCCATGATTTGTTGTATCAACAGGTTGTTGAGCACACTTACACTAGCGTTACAGGAATCGGGTATCGATGTTTCTCAGGCCAGCATCTCGGTGGAGATTGATCTGGGAAAAAAATCCAACAGTGCTAATTCTTCCACATCCACTGTCAAGGTTAGGTGCTTGGGCACCTTATTCCCCTGATCTTAGCAACAAAATTTATTATCCTACTGCTTTTCTCTTCTTTTCACCCCATAAATTTTCGAATTCTTGCACTTTGCTACAGGACGATG